>NC_088867.1:42737740-42975240 GCF_032884065.1 Artemia franciscana
CCTTCTAAATATAAAATTTCATTAAGATCTGGTCACCCTTTCGTAAGTTACAAATACCTCAGTTTTCAATATTACCGCCCCCGCCCCCCCAAATTCCACCAAAGAGAGCATACCCGGTCCAGTTATGTCAGTCACGTATCTTAGACAGGTTTCTATTCTTCCCATCCAGTTTCATCCTGATTTCACCGCTTTAAGTATTTTCTAAGATTTCCGGTCCCCCCAACTGCCCCCTCCCAATTACGCTTGATCCGGTTGAAATTTAAAATAAGATATCGGAGTTACGAGGTCCTTCTAAATATGAAGTTTCATACCAATTTATTTTTCCCACCAAGTTTCATCCCAATCCCTCCAATCTAAGCGTTTCCCATCATTTTAGGTTTCCCCACCCCAAACTTCTCCCAATGTCACCAGATCCGGTCAGGATTTAAAATAAGAGCTTGGAGACACGATATCCTTCTAAAAATCAAATTTCATGGAGATCCAATCACCCGTTCGTAAGTTAAAAATACCTCATTTTTTCTAATTTTTCAGAATTAACCCCCCCCCCAAACTACCCCAAAGAGAGCGGATCCGTTCCGTTTATGTCAATCATCTATCTAGGACTTGTGTTTATTTTTCCCACCATGTTTCATCCCGATCCCTCCACTCTAAGTGTTTTCCAAGTTTTAGGTTTCCCCTCCCAACTCCCCGCCCCCATCACCAGATCCGGTCGGGATTTAAAATAAGAGCTCTAAGACACGATATCCTTCTAAACATCAAATTTCATTGAGATCCGATCACCCGTTGGTAAGTTGAAAATACCTCATTTTTCTAATTTTTAAGAATTACTCCCCCCCCCCCAACTACCCCAAAGAGAGCAAGTCAGTTCCGATTATGTCAATCATGTATCTGGGACTTGCGCTTATTTTTCCCATCAAGTTTCATCCCGATCCCTCCACTCTAAGTGTTTTCCAAGATTTTAGGTTTCCCCCTCCAACTCCCCCCAATGTCATCAGACCCAGTCGGGATTTAAAAAAGAGCTCTGAGACATAATATCATTCCAAACATCAAATTTCATTAAGATCCAATCACCCGCTCATAAGTTAAAAATACTTCATTTTTTCTATTTTTTCCAAATTAACCGGCCCTCACTCTCCCCCCCCCCCAGATGGTCAAATCGGGAAAAAGACTATTTCTAATTTAATCTGGTCCGGTCCCTGATACGCTTGCCAAATTTCATCGTCCTAGCTTGCCTGGAAGTGCCTAAAGTAGCAAAACCGGGATTTTAGGTTTTCCCCCTCCAACTCCCCCCAATATTATCAGATCCGGTCGGGATTTAAAATAAAAGCTCTGAGACACAATATCATTCCAAACATCAAATTTCATTAAGATCCAATCACTCGCTGATAAGTTAAAAATACTTCATTTTTTCTATTTTTTGTGAATTAACCGGGCCCCCACTCCCCCCAGATGGTCAAATCGGGAAAACGACTATTTCTAATTTAATCTGGTCCGGTCCCTGATACGCTTGCCAAATTTCATCGTCCTAGCTTACCTGGAAGTGCCTAAAGTAGCAAAACCGGGACCGACAGACCGACAGACAGACCGACAGAATTGGCGACTGCTATATGTCACTTGGTTAATACCAAGTGCCATAAAAACCTAACCATACAAACTATGCAGTCCAAAAAATAATGAATACTCTTGAAAACTATGTTTGATAGACAAAAGTATTTAGGAACACAAAATACAAAAAAAAAACGTATCTAAATTACTTGATTTTATTTGTAACTAAATACGTACTTAAATACTTATAATTAGTTACTTCCACAACACTGCATTTAATCTAGTATACATTTGATCTCAATCATGCATTTGAATCCTGAAATACGAACATTCGGACTAGTAGAAGTTACAGATACCTTAAATTATTAATGTTAACCTTAGCTTTGCGTCTGTTGTCATTAGAACTATCTTGAAGTTTCGTGGAAATTTAGAACTCCAAGCATCAACAATTGTTCAGTAGGCCCAGTGTTAGTGATATACCCAAAGACAACAGCAAACCGTCAAGTGCGAAAAGTGTGGCGCTTAAAAACGAGTTTCATGGAAATTTAGAACTCCGAGTATCACTGATGGTGCAATACCCAGCGGAATAAGAAAAATATATAATTAGCTTAACTTTAGCTGATAAAATTTTGATTTCAATTAAGGATCTAAATTTATTTTGGCCTAACCAGAATTTTTTAATACTCATAGCAGGGCCGTATCGAGGGGGATTGCCCTGTTTGAACAATCATTCCAATATTTTTGCCCGATGTACTAAAAAGTAACAAATAAGCAACTTTTGAAGTGTTTTTTTATTCCCCCCCCCCCGAACGAAAATTCGAGATACGGCTTAGACTACTAGATTCATTTTGTTTTGAATAATCTATATTGACAATAGGCTAGCATGTTAACACACAACTTATAATTTTTTAATGCACGCAGATGTAGTTAAATTTAGGAGGGGTAGTTGCCCCACCTAGACCTCGATTCCCCCCCAGAGCCGAATTTGCACCCCCAGCTGAAATTTAGTCTCTTCAAAAATCTTGTCAATTCTAAGATAAGCCTGCATAATTTAAGCATCAAAAGAAACGGCTCAATTTTTTTAGTATATATTTACCTTATTAGCACTATAAAGTATCTTTATATTACTTATAGTACCATATAGTACTCTCATGGTACCAAATGGCTCATTTTTCATTTTTCATTTATAACAAGTCAAGTTCACATTATTAAACACTACAGAAACCATAATTTGTTTACGAAAATTTTACCATATGGTTTCCATTGCGATTGATAGAAAGAGCTCTTTGATCACTTTTGCCAATTGCCTCACAGGGATTAGAAGGGTATAGAATATGGAAGAGTTATCAAATAATAACAATTACTATTATAGTACGTTTCAAGTTCAAGTTCAGCGTCTGCTATTATTTAATAAAAAAAACTAGTTTTTTCAACTGAAAGCAAGGAGTGACATTGAAACTCAAAACGAACAGAAATTACTCCGTATATGAAATGGGTTGTCTCCTCTGCAATTCCTCGCTCTTTACGCTAAAATTTTTAATTGTTTTAAAAAGTAGAATTAATAATAAATAATAGTAATTTATTTATCACCCACTTCACAAAACAGAGGTTAAGTGGAGTAAAATACAAAAGAAAAACAGCAAAAGTAATACAAAAGAAACAAATTTAATCACATACAGAAAAAAGACGGATAAGGCGATGAAAACATCCTAGCCTATAAAGCGCTTCAATAGCTAGCTTCGCAGATAATTTTTCGAAAGCACCAGTAATATCTGTCGCACAATACTTTTTAACCAGTTTTGTATTCAGGTAAGAACGAGGTAGACATAAAAGAAATTTACAGTACCGGTAATAATTTATGCGAATACGTTTTAGATCACCAGTCAACAGAAGTGGCCTAATACGAGAACAGAAGAGCACAGAATGATCACAAAAATTTGAGTAAAGCCGAGTTAGCGCTCTTCTCCTATAGTGTCCACGATTTGCTACAATCTTAGAGAACCGAGCCTCAGCTTATCACTAATGTCTTTGACAGCACGAGACCGGAGAGAATTCATAGAATCGCAAACTGTTATACCAAGCCAACGAAACGATTTAACACGAGGAATACTAAAACCACCGCAGTATAGTGATTCTGAACAATTATTACCGTTGAAAACAAGAAACTCGCACTTGTCAATATTTAGGAACAGGCCGATATCACAGAAAGCAGAAGTAACTGACTTCACTGAACGGGCAAGACCAGACTCAGTTTGACTAATCAGAAGATGGTCATCCGCATAAGCCAGATATGAGATATCAGATGGTCCTAGCAGGCACGTTGTCGATATTTTTGATAATACATTTTCAATACAAGCATTAAAAATATACGGCGAAAGAACTCCCCCTTGTCTTACACTGCAACGAACAGGGATATGACCAAAATAAGAATTATCTAATGACTTAAGGCGAAGGTAAGAATGGGAGTACCAAAAACGAAACACGTGAATTACCGACGGATTTACTCCTCTCTGGCATAATGCTGTCCATTCTTGAGTATGAAAAACACTGTCAAATGCTTTAGTCAAGTCTAAGGTTGCCAAATGAAGTACGCGACGAGTGCGATGGGCATCTTTTCATAAATAAGTCAAAGCACGGTGAACATGCTGACAGCTTAGCCCAGATCTAAAACAAAATTGATTATCATCATTTAGAACAAGCTTAGTGATATAAGGTAGTAGGAGATGTTCAAAAAGCTTGCTAAGAGTACAAGCTACCGTTATGGGCCTATAAGAACTACAAGAAACCGGATCTTTTCATTTTTTTTAGAAGTGACGTAACGCTACCGCATAAGAACGAGTCGGGCACACACGAACTACTCAAACACATTTGACAAAACAGTTTGAGATGAGATACCAGTTCAAAAGAATTCGGAACAAGATTCAAAACACTAATCCCATCAATATCCAAAGATTTTGATTTTAAACCCTTAATACCTTTAACAATAGCCCACTTTTCAAATGAAATCACATGTCTCTGACATAAACGTAACGGCAAATTTTTTTCGAGCAAACATGAGAAACACTTATGCACTGCATAATTAACTTTCGAAAATATTTATGTTCGATCCAAGATGGACGAGATATAATATCACTAGAACTTGCATCCGGAAACTTGGCAGAATTTATCACTTTTCGCCACTCACTATTACTTTTCGGAAAAGTTTCACCGGAGTAACGAACGGCACGAAGATGGCGTTTATATTCGAGTTTCGTCTTTTGATTTAGATCAAACACAGTACCCCGAGAAGGTCGATCACAGGCAGACCAGATTCTTAACCAGAATTTGGCCTTATTCTTGACTTTTTTCAGCAAAGGATCACACTTCCAAATTGGTTTTTTGGTATTTCCGCCTGACACGGATCAGCGGGATGGCCACATCTTCAACTTGCTTTATACATAAGATAATGTCACGATAATAGCGATTCAAATCAGCACGAGTATTGTCAATAATACGGTACGCATTTGTGCAAAGAAGATGGAAAGGGACACGTACGGTGGACAGTAGAGCTCCAAGTGTAGCAAGGTAAAGAGGCATGTTCGCACTAGACCAATCATGTTTTTCAAACCACTTATGCGACATTGAGGGTTGGTAGAGTATATGCCAGAAGAAACCATAATATCAAAATACAGAGGTAAATGATCATAATCTCTCTCCTCTTCATCAAGATGTTCTGCTGAAGTTTGTAATGAATGATAGCAGATACAGCGGTTTAAATTTGAGACAGAAGCACTATAGTGGATATATGTAAAACTGAGGTCTTTCGTTAGGACCTTAAATACTGAGGGTAGACACTGAAAAAGCGCTTGCTTTCGTCAAACTTTAGCATAAAGAGCAAGGAATTGCAGAGGGGACAACCCATTTCATATACGGAGTAATTTCTGTTCGTTTTAAGTTTCAATGTCGCTCCTTACTTTCAGTTGAAAAAACTAGTTTTTTTATTTAATTTGTGAACGTTTTTGAAATAATGCATGTTTGATTTTGGCTCTCCGCACAAAATTATTAAAATGAAATTTGCATATTAATTCTTTTTTTTGGCTAAATGGCTTTCTCTTAGTTTTGATCAGACGATTTTGAGGAATAAGGGGTGGGGAAGGAGGCCTAGTTGCCCTCCAATTTTTCGGTTACTTAAAAAGGCAACTAGAACTTTTAATTTTTAACGAACGTTTTGTTAGTAAAAAATATACGTAACTTAAGAATTAACTTACGTAACAAACTTTTATATTCATACATTTTTATTATGCATATGAGGGGGTTTGTCCCCTCGTCAATACCTCGCTCTTTAAGCTAAATCTTAAGTTTTGTCCCAATTCTTTAAGAATGACCTCTGAATCACAAAGGCCGTAGAATAAATAGTTGAATTACTAAAAATACTTTAGCATAAAGAGCGAGGTATTTATCTCCTCCTAAATAACTCGCTCTTTATGCTAGAGTATTTTTAGAACCCTAATATGCGTAATAATCTCTGTTCGTTTTAAGTTTTAATGCTACTCCTTACTTTCAATTGAAAAAACTTTTTCATGTTTATTTTTTCATTTTTTTTTATAGTAATGCTAGCAAATCCTGTGCCCTATACATTGAGTTTCTCTTCCCCCGTGACATATTTCTCCAAGGAAAGATCCTCCCACATAGCCCCCTCCCCTTAATCCCACCCCCCAAGCCAAAAAAATCCCCGAAGACATAGTTATAGTAGTTTTCGACTATTTGGAACAAAATGGCTATCTCAAAATTTTGATCCGTTGACTTTGGGGAAAAAATGAGCGTGGGAGGGGGCCTAGGTGCCCTCCAATTTTTTTGATCACTTAAAAAGGGCACTAGAACTTTTCATTCCCGTTAGAATGAGACCTTTTGCGACATTTTAGGACCATTTGGTCGATACGATGACCCCTGGGGAAAAGGAAAAAAAACAAACAAATCAAACAGTTCGTGGTAACGAACTGTAGTAAGGAGCGACCCGGCTCAATAGTAACCAAAACTCTAAAAATTGAAATTTTGGTACCAATAGCTACATCAAAAGAATCGCATTTTAATGCTGATTTTAAATATATAAGTTTCATCAAGTTTAGTCTTACCCATCAAAAGTTACGAGCCTGAGAAAATTTGCGTTATTTTAGAAAATAGGGGAAAACACCCCCTAAAAGTCATAGAACCTTAACGAAAATCACACCATCAGATTCAGCATATCAGAGAACCCTACTGTAGAAGTTTCAAGCTCCTATCTTCAAAGATGTGGAATTTTATATTTTTTGCCAGAAGGCAGATCACGGATGCGTGTTTATTGTTTGTTTGTTTGTTTTTTTTTGTTGTTGTTTTTTCCCCAGGGGTGATCGAATCGACCCAGTTGTCCTAAAATATTGCAAAAGGGCTCATTCTAACGGAAATGAAAAGCTCTAGTGCCCTTTTTAAGTGACCAAAAAAATTGGAGGGCACCTAGGCCCCCTCCCACGCTAATTATTCTACCAAAGTCAACGGATCAAAATTCTGAGATAGCCATTTTATTCAGCGTAGTCGAAAAACCTTATAACTATGTCTTTGGGGACGAATTACTCCCCCAGAGTCCCCGTGGGAGGGGTTAAAAGTTCAAAACTTCGACCAGTGCTTACATATAGTAATGGTTATTGGGAAGTGTACAGGCGTTTTCAGGAGGATTTTTTGGTTGAAGGCAGGGGTTGAGAAGAGGGAGATATGCTGGGGGAACTTTCCATCGAGGAATTTGTCATGGGGAAAGAAAATCTCCATGAAGGGAGCGCAGGATTTACTAGCATTACTTAAAAAAAATGAAAAAATAAATATGAAAGTTTTTTCAGCTGGAAGTAAGCAGCAGGATTAAAACTTACAACGAAAAGAAATTATTACCCATATGAGGGGCTCACCTCCTCCTAATACCTCGCTCTTTACGCTAAAGTATTTTTAGTAATTTCAACTATTTATTCATCGGCTTTTGTGATTCAGGAGTCATTCTTAATGAATTGGGACAAAATTTAAGCTTTAGTGTAAAGAGCGAGGTACTGACGAGGGGGCGAACCCCCTCATATATGTAATAGAAACATGAGAATACAAAAGTTCTTTACGTAAGCTAATTTATAAGTTACGTATATCTTTTACTTATAAAAAGATTCGTAAAAAACTAAAAGCTCTAGTTGCCTTTTTAATTAACCGAAAATCAGAGGGCAACTAGGCTTCCTTTCCCGCTCTTTTTTTTCTCAAAATCATTCGGTCAAAATTATGAGAAAGCCGTTTAGCCAAAAAAAAAAAAATATACAAATTTCGTTTTAATTATTCCTCTGCGGAGAGCCAAAATCAAAACATGCATTGATTCAAAAACGTTCAGAAATTAAATAAAAAAAACAAGTTTTTTAAATGAAAGTAAGGAGCGACATTAAAACTTAAAATGAACAGAAATTACTCCGTATATGAAAGGGGCTTTTCCTTCTCAACGCCCCGCTCTTTACGGTAAAGTTTTTTACTGTTTTAAAATGTAGAGTTAAGAGAAAAAGTCAAACTTTAGCGTAAAGAGCGGGGCGTTGAGAATGAAAAGCCCCTTTCATATACGGAGTAATTTCTGTTCGTTTTAAGTTTTAATGTCGCTCCTTACTTTCATTTAAAGAACTTGTTTTTTTTATATTTAATAAACAAATAAACACGCACCCGTGACCTGTCTTCTGGCAAAAAATACAAAATTCTGCATTTTTGTAGGTAGGAGCTTGATAGGAATTTAGGAATAGGGATTTTTGCAATAGGGTTCTCTGATACGCTGAATGCGTTGGTGTGATTTTCGTTAAGATTCTATGACTTTTAGGGGGTTTTCTGCCCTGTTTTCCGAAATAAGGCAAATTTTCTCAGGCTCGTAACTTTTGATGACAAAGACTTAATTTGATGAAACTTATATATTTAAAATCGGCATGAAGATCCGATTCTTCTGATGTATGTTTTAGCATCAAAATTCCGTTTTTTAGAGTTTCGTTTACTATTGAGCCGGGTTGCTCCTTGCAACAATTCGTTACCACGAACTGTTTGATACTTTTTACAATGGTTCTGTCACTATTCAATGTTGTCCAATCAGATTTTACTTTGCAGGTTTTTTCCGTGTTAAGCCCCCCCCCTCTCTCTCTCTCTCACCCTCATATCACCACTGCAAAGGTATGTTGCCACTTTTGCTACTTTTACCGGTTTTGCCACTTTTATAGTTATTTGTCTAAGATCTAATCATATGGAAAACAATTAATAGTTAGAGACATATTAAAAAAAAATTATTATAGCAAAAGAATAACAGGAAGCAAAGAAAATATGCTGGACTACCCGCAATAGGTTGTAGCCCACTACATGGGTTGTAAAATGGGTAGGCTATGCAACCCCCGAAACAAAAGTCTGCGTACGCGCCTGCACGTAAGAACAACATTTTTTTGGTGTTTATTTTCTTTTTATGGCAATAAGAAGGAATTTATTTGCCTTTCTTATAAAGCAATGTTGTCCCTGGAAATCACAATATGTAAACAGTATTTCGTAAAACATAACTACAACTATGAAATATAAAACATCAACCCCGTGTACACGGCTCAAAAATAAAAAAAAGTAATTAAAAAGAAATTCGATTTATACAAATAAAAAAGTAAGAGTTTTAAATTTGAATATTTATTACGCTAACAAATCCCATGTTATTAACAGCGGCTGAATATAAGCCATATAAAATAGGCGCCAACCATGAAAACAAAGTCAATTAAACACCTTTGTTGATGTTAGTTTGTTTTTGATAGCTGCCATTCATTAGAAAATACTATATCAAGATAATCACAAGGTTAATGAGATTTCAGCGAAATCCCGTGACAGGTCTGTATCCAAATGCACAAAATCTGGGAAGATAATTCTTTTGCATGTCGTTCAGTCGTTCAGCTTCATTGTAACCAACCCTCACAATTATGTAATTTGGTGAGGCTGAGCAGATAGGTGCCGGTAAGTAAATTAAAGGCTCTATACAACTACACCTCAAGTCATAGATGACGGCCTTTAATCTTCTGTATTCCGCTCTCCCACTTACAGACATGGCTATTAATTGTGCTACCGACCCTTCAATTTTGAAAGGCTATCATTTACTTTGTGTACTTTCCTCTTGAATAAAGTGCTTTCAAAAACATTGTTTTACCTTATTTGTCAGGTTTTTTAAGTTTGTTATAATTTATGTTGATTTTTTAATGATTTATAGTGATGCACAATGCCGCGCAGAGCTTATACTTGGACTTTTGTTTCAAACTTTAACGTATTTAAAGCTTCTGACCTAAATAGAGGGTATTTCTCATGAGATAGATTAATTGTGCCACCGAACCTTCAGTATTGGAGGGGTATCATTTACTCCATTCCCTTGCCCTCTTTGGTAGAGTGCTTTTAAAAAAAATTGTCTTACCTTATTTGTCAGATTTTTTAAGTTTGTTATTATTTATGCTGATTTTTATAAAGATTTATAGTGAAACAAAATACCGTGCAGAGCTTATATTTGAACTTTTGTTTCAAACCTTAACATATTTAAAATTTCTGACATAAATCCAGGATATTCCTCATGAGATAGATTAATTGTGCAACCGAACTTTCAGTTTTGAAAGGCTATCATTTACTCCGTGCACTTTCCCTCTTGGGTAGAGTGCTTTCTAAATAGAGTGCTTCACTTTATTTTTCTAAATTTTTGAACAGCGGCCTTAAACAACTACAGCGATACAAAACATCACGAAGAGCTTTTATTAGAACTTCATTTTCGAACTTTTATGTAACTTTGGTAAGAAAAAATCAAGCATTTTTTTTGCTGGAGAGTAAGAAATGCTCTCCAGCTAAGAGCTCCTGACCTAAGAGCAAGGTTACTCTTAGGTCATTGATCAACATGTATTGATTGTGTTACCGTCTATTTAATTTCGAGGGGCTATCATATACTTTACATGTTTTCCTCTTGAATAAAAGTCTTGTCGAGTAACCTTGAATGATTGTAATGATTCAAAATACCTTGAAAAACTAATGTTTAAATTTTTATTTGAAAATATGAGATATTTTTGCACTTTCACTTTTTAAATTAAACCCAGGTAATCGCTCTTGTAATAAAGCCTAGCCCCTATCAGACAGTTCGTGGTAACGAACTGTAGTAAGGGGCGACCCGGCTCAATAGTTAACGAAACTCTAAAAACGAAATTTTGATACTAAAAGATAAATCAAAAGAATTGAATTTTTATGCTGATTTTAAATATATAAGTTTCATCAAATTTAGTCTTTGTCATCAAAAGTTACAAGCCTGAGAAAAATTTGCCTTATTTTGGAAAAGAGTCGGAAACACCCCCTAAAAGTCATAGAATTTTAACAACAATCACACCATCTCATTCAGCGTATCAGAGAACCCTATTGTAAAGTTTCAAGGTCCTATCTACAAAATGTGGAACTTCGTATATTTTGCTATAACGGGTGCATGTTTATTTATTTTATTTTATTTTCCAGGATCTTTTCTTGGAGGAATATGTCAAGGGGGAAGAGAAATTCAATGAAGAGGGCGAGAGACCTAAAACAAAAAGAAATTACTCCGTGCAAGAAAGGTTCTGCTCCCTTCTCAACGCCCCGCTCTTTACGCTAAATTCTTTTACTGTTTAATGAAGTAGGATTGAGAGAAAGTCAAACTTTAGCGTAAAAAGCGGGGCGTTGAAAAGGGAACAACCCCTTCTCATACACGGAGTAATTTCTGTTTGTTTTGAGTTTTAATGTAACTCCTTACTTTCAGTTAAAAAAACTAGTTGTTTTTTTTTATTTAATCTTACAAGGATAACATGGGAGAGGGTTCTGAATAACCCATTGTTCTCCTCTGAAAAAAAAATATGTACAACTTGACAGAATTTTCTTTGGAATCTTCAGTAAAAAGTTTAGAGGATTAAGTGTTAGTAATTATTCAACATATTTTTCCTTCACTGAGTTTTCCCGAAAATCCTTCGTTCGTGTTTCAGCAAGCGTTTTCCTGCTCGAGTGATTCTACCACGCAGCGCACGAAGTCTGGAGCACGAATTGCCACCTGGATTTTTTTTTAAGGAAAATAGTATAAAATTATTTCGAATGTTATTCTTGTTCTTCGTCTGGCCCTAGAAGTGCCTCTTGAACCAAATATTTTTTATACCTTTAAACATAACAAACTTAAACAACAACAAAACTACAACGTTAAAACTTGAAAGAAACAGAAATCATTTCTAAGTTATTAAGGGCTACCCCCCCCCCTTCACTCTCTGCATGGAATGCTTAGCTTATTTATTTCCTCAATACACGAACTAAGCTTCTCTGAAGCAAGGGCAAACGACCTTTCTGAATTCTCATCTCGATAGTCAGTGGGGAGGTAGACGTTGATAATGACAGTGTTTTCCACACGGAGAGCTATGTAAGCATCATTAGAATCGAAGGCACTTGATTTTAGGTTGGTCGTCACTAAAGTGGTAATACCGCTGGAGAGTCTACCTTGGGAATGAATTGACTTTGCTGGTACAGAATACGTAGCGTAATTTGGACTGATTTTGACAAGGCCAAGGGAGCGGACCGTCAAAAGGTGTTCTTGGATGCAGAGCACATCAGATTGAGTTAGTACTTTTTCAAAAATAGGAATCTTTGCAACAACATTACCGTTAATATTCCATGAAATAAACCAAAAAGTCCTTAATAAGTCGGTAGACGTAGCAAGATCTAGGTGCTATTTTCGTGGTCTTCTCTGTAGGTTGTTAATTATTCAGGCATTTTACGCTGTGACAAGTATGCCCAGCTATATTGCATTCAGAACAAAACATACGCTCTGACCAGGGACTATTACGATCGGTGATTTACTGATCCAGTAAATCTCCGATCACACTACTGATGAGTGTGATTTACTGATCCACATCTTTAATAGGTGGGTCTGTTGAGGAAGTCTTTAGATAAATGCCCACGGGTATGACACGAAAAAAGCGTTTTGGCAGGAATAAATACTCCTGAATGTGAAGTCTTTTGTACCCGATTTTAATCGAGTCTTCGAGAAACTCCTCCAGATCATACCATGATTCAAAGTACGTCTTATGAACCTGAGAAGATCTACGGCGTACGGTTTTCGTGCATTTGGAGATCATGCTCTGAAATGAAGTTTCATCTATTTCAGGAGGCACACTTTGAATAATTCCAATATGCGCGGGGGACTTCACAGATGCAATTATGTCACGCTGAAATTTCTTTGCTTTATCAGCTAGACTGTTAGCAGTAGCCTTTGACCTAACTACCACTTTTCATTCGTTATCTGAGTGCTTCAGCTCGGCTATATTACTGCTGACTGCCAGGCATAGGCTATCCAGAAATTATTTTCTGGAACGGGGGAATGTGAGATCCTTAGGCCAGTTTCTTAGGACCAATGAGCAGGTAACAGGCATAGGATCTACCGGTTTTGGCGGTGATTCAAGTGAGGTCCAATTCACAGCAGATTGGCTAGAGACTGCAGAAAAACCGTCAACCTTAGAAGCTAATTCATTAACTTTAGACGTCAGAGTAGCAACTACCGCATGGCCAATAGTTGGGACTTCGCAAGGTGAGAAAATCAGAAATTTTGGAATTTGATGTTTTTCCTTAGCAGCAAGATTAAGCCATTTGCACATGTCAAGCACAGTATCTTCAGATTTGTTATGCTTAACCATACGGTTAGAAACATTCAGTTAGGAATGAGCCACTTGCTGGGCTTCTTGAATCACTTCAGGATCGTAGTAACCAATAACTTTAGAGCATATTGTGTCTATTTTTATGCCGTCCAGCATCGATCTTGTAATAAAGGTCAGTATCGGGTTGAAA
Organism: Artemia franciscana; assembly: GCF_032884065.1. Classification (NCBI taxonomy): domain Eukaryota; kingdom Metazoa; phylum Arthropoda; class Branchiopoda; order Anostraca; family Artemiidae; genus Artemia; species Artemia franciscana. Next base: position 42,751,133 of record NC_088867.1, read on the forward strand.
ATTAATATTAATTTACCTACTGCATATTGCGCACTCTACTAAACTTCTCACTTTTCTAACAAAATGGGAAGTGCGGGACCCAGTACACTTATCCCCAGCAGTTTAAGTACAAAAGTACGGCTGGTACTACGGCACTTCTGTACCGTTCCCGCTCCCTTCTGCAAAGTTAGAAAACTCGACGATTTTTATCCCTTTTTTCGCCAAAAAAATTACAGGTTTTTTTTTTCAAAAAACACTATTTACTATTTTTCCTATACAGCTATCATAAATATGTTGTCTAATAGATGCTCACTTAATAGATTTGGCTTAAGAACTTTCATTGATAGATACTGCTAATTGAATCTCTTTCTTCACGACTCTGTACTTATTAAGTCACTAAATCCCATGCGATTTAATGTCAATAGCAGTTAAATAAGACAATCGGATTATAATTGTCTCTAGGGAAAATAACGCAGGGAGAAGCCTTACTTTATTGATAGGTTAATATCCAGAAATAATGTGTTCACACAACAAACTCTGAATCAAGACTTTATTTTTATTATCATTCCAAAGAGACATAGATTATTTCCAATCAAAAAAACATCAGATCAAGATAATTAAAAAAAAAGGAGAAAATGTTCCAGATTGATGAGGTTCACAGGAGCTTTAATCTTTCCGGGACTTTCGCTTTCTAAGACTTCGGGGACTACCCATCTGCTCTACATCTAAATCAGGCTCAGAATCTCGCTGCGCAGTCTCCTCGGTTTTTCTTTTCTACGGCCTGGTCAATTAAATCTTCAGCCACGACATTATCCTTGTCCTCATGTTCATTGTCCTTTTCATCATCTGATTTTGCTTTCTTCTTTGGTTCAGATTTTGGCGGGCAAAGAAGGTGGGTGAAGAATACCAAGAATATTAAGCTTGGAATTGCACCAACGGTGACACTAAGAGCTGCAAAAATACAATAGCCAGCCCAATAAGGCACACCCACATCTTCTGTCAGGTAGATGAAAGCTCCCCTCAAAAACATTGACATTTTGAAAAACCAAGCTACAGTAGACATCCAAACTGAATCAGGTGCTTTCCATGAAGACAGTGGCTCAATTTCTTTCCATTTCTTTTCTTCAATGAATGTAATAAAATCGTCTTTTCCTCTTGGTCCTTTGTATTTTCTAAACTCCCCGTCAATAGCATGAAATATTGTCGGTAGAGCTGTGGTCATAAACCTTCCAATTAAAGCAGGAGCATCAGTGACATCTACTCTTGCGACCTTAATGCCAAGATCATCACTCCAGGATCCCAGATCTTCCCAGACAGGCTGAAGAGTCCTACATGCTGGACACCATCGAGCATGAAACTCAATCATCCATTCGCCTTTTAACAAGTCTTTCCAATTATCCTCGCCAATAACGATGACATCATCCTCTTTTGCACAGACGAAAGTTGCTAGATACAGGAATAATATAGCTTTGAAAGATATCATTTCTAGCTTGGCAAATTACCGGTAACTTAACTATTATAAGAAAAGTAATACAGTAATGACGTTTTTCTAACAACGATTTCTACTAAGCTTCAAACTTCGGGTTTTATTTTTAAGGCTTTTGTATTGTTGTTATCCTTGGTTAAAATATATGGAAATATCTGTGCAATTACTATTTTTTGGTGCTTATGCAATTTAATACATTTTCATGCGGAGTCTATTCAAAGATGTTTAATTATCAACGAAGTCCAATTTCTAACAACAATTTCTACTAAGCTTCAAACTTCTACTTTTCTTTTTTAATGTTTTGAATTGTTGTAATCCCTTGTCAAAATATATGTGAATAACTTTGTAATTATTATCTTTGAGTAATCTATCTATCCATATATATAAAAATAAGTTGTTTGTTTGTGTGTTGACTGACGTCATGCATGTTTGTTGACTGACGTCATCATAAGGATTGAGCATTATGCCGTCATGAAGTTGTTTGTTGACATGGCAACAGCCGAGGAAGCTGCTCAAAGAGTAGTATTTGGGGCAGTGCGATGCTGGATGTACTCAGTGGAATGGCAAAAACGAGGAATGCCACACGCACATATTTTAATCTGGCTACATGATAAAATTACTTCTAATGAAATTGACGATGTGATTTCCACTGAAATTCCTGATGAAAATGTTGATATTTATTGTTGTAATGTTAGTTATTGATATTGATATTAATATTATTGTTAGTTATTGTTGTAAAAATATGAAATATGGACCATGCGGTGCACTGAATGAAAAATCACCATGCATGGCCAAAGGAAGGTGCACCAACTAGGTGTTGGGGTGGCGCTATTCCTCATTTAAACAGATGAAAATCTAAAAAAAGGCTAATTTTAACCAATCTAGCTTGTAACTGTAAGAACATAATGTTTTTCCCCCTAATGCACAAACAGTAGGTGCTAAAAGACCTTCCAGAGGACTTATTCACGTTCTGAATACAAGTTAGTTTTTAGACTATTTTAAAGGACTGTAGACTTTTCTTTTTGGTTTTAAGCAGATGACAGTCTCAAAAAGATTGTTGTAGCCATAAAAAAAAGAATAAAAGCTTAAATGAAGCCATTTTTTTTCAATGCATAATCAGTAGCGGTTCAAGGATCTTCCAGAAGACTGCTTCACTTTTTGGATATCAGTCTTATTTTCTAACTAGCTGTTGGGGGTGGACCTAGTTGGTGGGGGCGCTTTGTACCCCCCCAAGCCCCCCCACGCGCGTAAGTCGTTACGGGCCATATTAGTTACGCGCCATTGTAGTTGTGTCCCTTTGCCCCCCGGCGTCCCCGTTGTAGTTGTGTCCCTGTGTCGCAGTCGTCATTTATATTCCCTGTGTCCCGGTCGTCATTTGCGTCCCGGTGTCCCAGTCTGTAAATTCCCTGTGTCCCCGTCGTCATTTGTGTCCCGGTGTCCCGGTCTGAATATACATTCGTTTTTGAATTGGTATATGATGAAATAATTTTTTGTGTTTTTCCCCTTTTGTTCTTTTTATTTTTTTTTATTTTTACTTTTTTTTAGTTTTTTTAGTTTTTTTCTTTTTTTTAGTTTTTTTGTAGTTTTTACCTTTTTAGTTTTTTTATTTTTATTTTTATTTTTTTTAGTTTTGTTTTTCTCCTTTATTTTTCTGTTTTTTTCCTTTTTTTATTTTTTTTTTCTTTTTTAGTTTTTTTAGTTTTTTAGCTTTTTTAGTTTTTTTATTAGTTTTTAGTTTCTTTTCTTTTTAGTTTTTTTGTAGTTTTTACCTTTTTTTAGTTTTTTTAGTTTTTTTTTACTTATGTCCTGGTCGTCATTTATATTCCCTGTGTCTCGGTTGTCATTTGTGTCCCGGTGCTTTGTTGATGGTGATTGCTAATCGAACATTCCTTGTGTCCCGGTCGCTTTCTCTTTGAGTGTCCCGGTCGTCATTTATATTCCCTTTGTCCCGGTCGTCATTTGTGTGACCGGGAATTCGGTCGTCATTAAGGTCGTCGTAATGACGACATGATGACCTGATGACATGACGTCACTCGACAAAGAGACACACAGACAACTTATTTTTATATATATAGATTGCTATTTTCTCTCTCTCTCTCTTTCTCTCTCTCTCTCTCTCTCTCTCTCTCTCTCTCTCTCTCTCTCTCTCTCTCTCTCTCTCTCTCTCTCTCTCTCTCTCTTCCTCTCTCTCTCTCTTTATTTTCGGAAAGATAACAGGCCTGTCTTCATATAAAACAGATCTTACTTGGTTTAATGTTTTCAACCCAGGCAAATTAACATAAAAAAAAGGGCAAATCAATTAAATAGCTTTAGATCAATGTTTTTAAATATGAATCAGAATAACATAATCAGTAAATAAAGAAGCACAAGAGAACTGAGTGGATCTCTATTAATTCCAATCAGAGTATGCAACGTACTACAATAGTCAACCTCTTCCTACAAGTTTTGCTCTTAGATTAGGAAAATAGAGTTTGTTCATCTGGAACGTGTTGCTGCGATCCTAGCAAGCGGAACAGCCTTCCTTCAATATTGACTTTCTGGCGTGCCAGATCATTTACAGGCACCTTTTTTTTGAAGAAACAAAGCCACTTCTGGAAACTATAAGGCCATCTCCCTGATTGACCAAGCCATAAAATATTCAGTGTCATCCTTTTGAAGCAATTCAAAAATAACACGACGAGTAACTGTTTGTAATAAGCAGTCTTCATATCAGGCAGAGTTTCCCCTGAATAGGTGTTGGCTTTTTTGCCTTAGCCTATAATGGAATAACATATTCCATCACCCCTTCTCATCGCCTTATGGAATTTGACTCTCTTGTTAAGGAGGAGCTATGTAAAGCTGTGGCTGAAGAAGATGCACCACAAGAATTCGTCAAGATACTCTGAAGTGCGTAAAAGGATAGCACGACACTTTTAAGTTTCATGTGGAGCTTGAAGCTAAAGAGGGATCTCCCCACTCCTCCGTATTTTTAAACTGCGCTGTAGATTGAAATTTGGTTAATGAACTGATAAATCAAAGTGGAGCATCTGTGGACAAGCACAAGGCTTCTTGCAATTCTTGACAGATATGAATTTTCCAGACGACAGTGCTTTAAGTATCAGGCTCTCATGATCTAAAAGGTGTGATCAATGAAGTCTCCAATACCTCTAGAGTGTAGACGCATTGGACTAGCAACCAGTTTCATTGGTTTCAACACCTTTGTTTATTTAATTTGTTTTGGCCACCTTTGTTTCATTATATCCTATCTTCCTCTGCCAATTCTGATTCATTCTTCTAATGCTCCATCTACTTATTGCCACTTTGCGGCAGCTCTGAGAAACGGGAATAAAAGGTTCTGGTCCATAGCCTGTCATTGATCTTCTAGTCTTGGCGGCATAGTCCGCTATCTCATTTTCTTCAATCCCGGAACGTCCAGGGTCCAAATCAGAATGATTCTATTTCATTTGGATGCTAGACTTCTCAATGCTTCTTACATTCCAACTCGCTTCTTTGACGGCTCTATATATTCTGAAGAGCATTAATGCCTGCTTGGTTATCAGTGGGAATACATATATTTCTACCGGTAATTGCTTTCTGCATCAGTGTTCCAGCTGCCTGTTTTAATCCAAACATTTCAGCCTGGAAAACTGTAGCAAATCTTCCAAGATGATAACTAATTATCTCCTTCTTCAAATTATGTGTGTTCTGCTATATGACTTGACACTAAAAACTCAAAACTAAAAAAGAAAAAGCTAGGCAAGATTGGATTCTAGGGACCTAAGCATTTGCCTTCGGTAAATTCCTCCCCCGGAAAATTCCCTCACAGAAAATTCTCGCGGAAAAATATCCCCTGGAAACTCCTCCCCCCTTTTCTCAAACACAACTAGGAAAGTATTGCAAAATTAGCTATTTTGTGTAAATAGTTTGAAGGTCAAATAACCCTGCTTCCGGGTTTGACAACCCTCCATCCAGCCAGACGGACAAGGGCTTTAAGCTAAGCAGGCTGCCATTGCTAAAAAATAGAGTTTTCATGGGAAGGATGGTCTTATAAACTTTGGAGGTGGGCACATGCGTCAAAGGGCTCATTTTAATGCCGAAACATCCTAACTCTTATTGAGCCTTCAGATAAATGCAGAATTAGTTCTAAGGGAGGGGTGGGAGGGAATTAGAAATTAATATTGAATGCTTCTTGATTTTTACGAATATTTCTGTAACATTAAACCCCAAAATTGGCAAAATTTATTCCGCATAGGAAGGGGCTGTCCTTTCTTCATCCCTAGCCTCCCCTTCGTGGTTATACACATTTCGAAGGATACTAGTTCAATTGAAAATAGAGACTACTAATTTTTTTTATATATATATATAAGCCGAAAGTGATTGGAGACCAAATAGTCCCTGTCCTAAAACCGTTTTTGGTATCTGGTCCTTTTCTTATCGCTTAGGACGTCTGATCGACATTCTGAGGTACAATTTTATACTTCTTCTGTGGCTGCTCAGCTGTGTGTTTGACGGAATTTTCCATAGGGAGATTATCCAAGGGGACTTATCCTGGGAGTTTTCTGGGTTGATTTTCCACCGGGGAATTTTCTGTGGAGGAATTTTCAGTTTTTCTGCGGGGAGGGGGATTTCAAAAGGGGAATTTTCTGGGGGGAGGATACGCCGGCTCCTGGCTTCTGGAAAGCTTGCATTTCACAGGTTGATGGGGATATCACCATTTTAGTGAAAATTAGATTGAACCTCCCTTGACTAAATACGATGGTAAGTATTTTTTTGTCCCCCCTTTGGTACAATACTTTTTATGTCAAGCCATGCTATACTTTTCGTTGATCTATGCCCTATTCGTGACCTTGGAGGCATTAATTTTTAATGCAGGTAAAAAGGTTGTAAAGGTAATGTCCAATTGGTATGGAACCATGGATGCCATGTTTAATCATATAAATTACACATTTGAATTCTAAAGCCGAAAAAAGTTACAAAAAAAGGTATGATTGTCAAACAGTTTGTGGTAAGGAGCGACCCGGCTCAATAGTAACCAAAACTCTAAAAAATAGAATTTTGATGCCAATACATACATCAAAAGAATCGCATTTTAATGCTGGTTTTAAATATATAAGTTTCATCAAGTTTAGTCTTACCCATCAAAAGTTACGAGCCTGAGAAAATTTGCGTTATTTCAGAAAATAGGGGGAAACACCCCCTAGAAGTCATAGAATACGAAAATCACACCATCAGATTCACCGTATCAGAGAACCCTACTGTAGAAGTTTACAGCTCCTATCTACAAAAATGCGGAATTTTGTATTTTTTTGCCAGAAGGCAGATAACGGATGCGTGTTTATTTGTTTTTTTGTTTTTTTGTTTTTTTTTTTGTTTTTTTCTTTTTCCCAGGGGTGATCGTATCGACCCAGTTGTCCTAGAATGTTGCAAGAAGGCTCATTCTAACGGAAATGGAAAGTTCTAGTGCCCTTTTTAAGTGACCAAAAAAATTTGAGGGCACCTAGGCCCCCTCCCAAGCTAATTATTTTACCAAAGTCAACAAATCAAAATTCTGAGATAGCCATTTTATTCAGCGTAGTCGAAAAACCTTATAACTATGTCTTTGGGGACGACTCACTCCCCCACAGTCCCCGTGGGAGGGGCAACAAGTTACAAACTTTGACCAGTGCTTACAAATAGTAATGGTTATTGGGAAGTGTACAGGCGTTTTCAGGAGGATTTTTCTGGTTGGGGGAGGGGTTGAGAAGAGGGGCATATGCTGGGGGAACTTTCCATCGATAGTTTGTCATGGCGGAACAAAATCTCCATGAAGGGAGCGCAGGATTTACTAGCATTATTTAAAAAAAAAATGAAAAAATAAATATGAAAAAGTTCTTTTAGCTGGAAGTAAGGAGCAGCATTAAAACTTAAAACAAACAGAAATTATTACCCATTTGAGGGGCTCACCTCCTCCTAATACCTCGCTCTTTATCCTAAAGTATTTTTAGTAATTTCAACTATTTATTCTACAGCTTTCGTGATTCTGGGGTCATTCTTAATGAATTGGGACAAAATATAAGCTTTAATGTAAAGAGCGAGGATCTGACAAGGGGGAACCCCCTCATATATGTAATAAAAATATGAGAATACAAAAGTTCTTTACTTAAGCTAATTTATAAGTTACGTAAATATTTTACTAATAAAAATATTCTTAAAAAATCAAAAATTCTAGTTGCCTTTTTAATTAACCAAAAAACCGGAGGGCAACTAGGCTCCCTCCCCCGCTCTTTTTTTCTCAAAATCATTCGATCAAAATTATGAGAAAGCCATTTAGCCAAAAAAAATGCAAATTTTGTTTTAATTATTCCTCTGCGGAGAGCCAAAATCAAAACATGCATTGATTCAAAAACGTCCAGAAATTAAATAAAAAAAAAACAAGTTTTTTTAACTGAAAGTAAGGAGCGACATTAAAACTTAAAATGACCAGAAATTACTTCGTATATGAAAGAGGCTGCTTCCTCATCAACGCCCCGCTCTTTACGCTAGAGTTTGTTACTGTTTTAAAAAGAAGAATTGAGAGAAAGAGTCAAACTTTAGCGTAAAGAGCGAGGCGTTAATGAGGAAGCAGCCTCTTTCATATACGAAGTAATTTCTGGTCGTTTTAAGTTTTAATGTCGCTCCTTACTTTCAGTTAAAAAAACTTGTTTTTTTATTTAATTATGCACAGGAGTGACCGTATCTTTTCAAAGGAGAAAGAGCGAAATTTAGAAATTTAAATATATTATTACAGTTTTTCCAGCTCTTCCCGGATCAAGAAAACAATTAAACAATTAAAAAAAAATTCGATTGAAAGCGAGGGGCAATTTTGAAGGTTAAAAAAAGCAGCAATTTTACCATACATGAGGGGGCCTAGCTCTTTACGCTGAAATTTTACAGTGCTTGGAAAACATCCATCTTATTCCACATAAACTAGTCCTGTACTTGAGTAGTCATTCATAAAGCATTGGGACACAAATTCAAACTTTAGCGTAAAGAGCAAAGTATTGAGAAAGGGGTGCTCCTCCCCTTCATATGTGGTAAAATTCTCTTCGTTTTAAATTTTGATGCTGCTCCTTACTCTGATTTGAAAAAAACTCTTCCCCTTAATCATCTACGATATGCGTATCTTTTGCTTTTAGCCAATCTGCTAGAAATCTCCCAAACAACCTATAAAAATCTCAAAGCCATCATTATCTTTTTTTATTGGTGTAACAGAGCCTTTCTTTGATGTGAGTTTAGGGTGAGCACCTGAAATATTTTTTATATGATTTACGTTTAAATTGCGGGAGGGGAAACAGACAGTTATTCGGATAAAAAGTGTAGTCTTGCAGGAGGAATATCCGTTGGAGAGGTAACAGTTTTTTTTTTTTTTTTTTTTTTTTTGAGCGGTGTATATAATTAACCACTTGTAGAGGAAAAAAAGCTAGATCTTTCCTGAGGAATGGGGGGATGTGTTAGCATTGGTAATATGATTTTTAACTCCGTCCCTAGTGAAATTCATTCTGTAAAATGTCCTTGGTTCACTGAAAATATTATTCTAATACAGCATAGAAAGTATTATTCTAACCTATGATAGAATTGAGATGAATACCCTATCATAGAATTGTCTTGGTCATTAAAAAAAAGTGCTTTTTTGTTAGCAATTTAGCCCAGTAATTTGTTCCTATAATGAAGAGGTATATAATGGCTACAGGTGGGGTGTTGAAGGTAGCAGAAGGCGGACAGAGGAGTGGCGAGCGGCGTCTTTGTAGTCGCGTGTAATAAACAGGACCCCTGCTAAGCTGCCTCATGAGCGGTATCTTTAAGGATTTTGCCGACAGAAGCAGGATGAGTAAATGCACCAGCAAGTAATAGATAAAATTAATAATTCTCTGCTTAACTGGGATAATGTGGGCTTGGTACTAGATTTGTTATGTCGAAGTCCTGATTACCGACTAAACAATTTTACCTTATTCAGTAACAGCAATGGACTCTTGTTGGCTGCTGGGTTACCGAATAAATCTAATTTATGAACGAGATCAGTAAGGTTGTAAATATGGAGCTACAATTTCTGCTTCTTCTTTCAGGGAAAGAAAATAGACAACTTTACTTTTGAGTCAACTGTCTGTATCAGACGTCAATAGATTGAAATTTGTGGACCCCATTCAAGGCCGCATCTAGGGGTGTTTTAGAGTTTGAACCCCCCCCCCCAAAAAAAAGAAGATTAGTTGACCGGTAAAAATGCATATAAGCAAATTGTTTATGCGTCTTTAAAGCTTTTTTATCCTCCCCCATCCGAACATTCCATCCCCCTACAAAAATTTTGGATAGATCTTTGACTTCATTTCAAAGTCTGGCTACGGTAATCCAAGAGGTGATATGTTTTGTGGTACAAGTTTTAATGACAGCGGAAAACTGTAAAAGTTGGTCGGGGTTTTTGAGTGGCATCGAGGACTAGATTTTTGTACAAGGACGGTATGCAAGATATCAAGCATGAAATATTATATCCCTTTTTTTGGCAAGCTTATAAAACATAGCGGGTAGCACCACACGGAACTCTTATAGCGGCCAAATTACTCAAATGGTAATTCATTGCAGCCAATTTTAAGTGGTTTCTTAAGAGGCATGCTAGGACTTTTTTTAGGAATTGCCCTATCGTGAGCCTCCAAAGTAATTCTGCTCGAATATCTCTGTATTTATATACATCTTTATACAGTTAATGATCTGTCTGGTGATACAAGTTCCACTAAAATTGAAGCTACTATCTCCGGCACAAATGCGAGAAGTTAAATGTTTGTTTTTGAAAATTCCTGCAAATATTGTCCCTTTTTTGGCAAGCTTATAAAACATAGCGGGTAGCACCACACGGAACTCTTATAGCGGCCAAATTACTCAAATGATAATTCATTGCAGCCAATTTTTAGTGGTTCCTTAAGAGGTATGCTAGAACATTTTTAGGAATTGCCTAATCCTGAGCTTCAAAAATAAAATTCTGCTCTAATACAATATTCGAGAACATTTTTAGGAACTGCCTTATCCTGAGTTTAAAAATAAAATAAAAATATAATACAATAAAAAATACAACATAATACAATACAATACTTAAAAATTAAAATGAAAAATACAAAAAAACGAGAGTATTCTTAGAAACTGCCCTCTCCTTAGCTTCAAAAATAAAATTACGCTTGAATACAAAACTTTTGGCTGTCTGATGATAAAACTTCCACTAAAACTGAAGCTTACTATCTCCGGTAAAAATACGAAATGTTAAATGTTTGTTTTTGAAAATTCTTGGAAAAAATGCTGGCTCTTAGTTTTCAGTCATTTATTTGGATCTTTATCCAAGCTTTATATAATTTGTTATATTATCCAAGTTTTGTTATGGCAAGACCGCCCAATCAATTCTAATTAGATTGGCGACACAAATGAAAAAAGTCGATAGCGGACGAGGTAGGGTCATCCTTCAGGGTTCCGTTTGCTCTTAGGTGTGAAATAAAAGGTTGGAATCAGTCGATAGGAATTTTTTGGTTATAAAGAGGGTATAATACAAATCAAGGCTTTAAAATAAAATATCACATAATGTATATTAAGTAACCATAGTCAATTCTAAAATATCTTTATACAATTACAAGGGGGTTGTACCTTCATAGCTAATGGTAAAAATAGATTTCTACCGTTCATGTCTGTATTCTTCAAACGAGGCGTAAGTATACATGGAGTGGACATAGAACATATGTGATGCTATTCGTTATTTCTAGAAAATTAATTTAAAAAACTTTACGGACGAAACAAAATTTTCAAAGACAAGTAACAAACGAAAAACGAAAAAAAAATTGCCCTGGATTATCAGTTTAATATACATAAACTGATATCAAACAGTTCGTGGTAACGAACTGTAGTAAGGAGCGACCCAGCTCAATAGTAACCAAAACTCAAAAAAATGGAATTTTGATACCAATAGCTACATCAAAAGAATCGCATTTTAATGCTGGTTTTAAATATATAAGTTTCATCAAGTTTAGTCTTACCCATCAAAAGTTACGAGCCTGAGAAAATTTGCGTTATTTTAGAAAATAGGGGGAAACGCCCCCTAAAAGTCATAGAATCTTAACGAAAATCAAACCATCAGATTCAGCGTATCAGAGAACCCTACTGAAGAAGTTTCGAGCTCCTATCTACAAAAATGTGGGATTTTGCATTTTTTGCCAGAAGGCAGATCACGGATGCGTGTTTATTTGTTTTTTTTGTTTTTTTGTTTTTTCCCCAGGGGTGATCGTATCGACCCAGTTGTCCTAGAATGTTGCAAGAGGGCTAATTCTAACGGAAATGAAAAGTTCTAGTGCCCTCTTTAAGTGACCAAAAAAATTGGAGGGCACCTAGTCCCCCTCCCAAGCTAATTATTTTCCCAAAGTCACCGGATCAAAATTCTGAGATAGCCATTTTATTCAGCGTAGTCGAAAAACCTTATAACTATGTCTTTGGGGACGACGTACTCCCCCACAGTCCCCGTGGGAGGGGCAACAAGTTACAAACTTTGACCTGTGCTTACATATAGTAATGGTTATTGGGAAGTATACAGGCGTTTTCAGGAGGATTTTTTTGGTTTGGGGGAGGGGTTGAGAAGAGGGGGATATGCTGGGGGAACTTTCCTTCGATAATTTGTAATGGGAGAAGAAAATTTCCATGAAGGGAGAGCAGGATTTACTAGCATTATTTAAAAAAAAAAACAATTAAAAAATAAAACTGAAAAAGCTTTTTCAGCTGGAAGTAAGGAACAGCAATAAAACTTAAAACAAACAGAAATTATTACCCATATGACGGGCTCACCTCCTTCTAATACCTCGCTCTTTACGCTAAAGTATTTTCAGTAATTTCAACAACTTATTCTACGGCTTTTGTGATTCAGCAGGTCATTCTTAATGAATTGGGATAAAATTTAAGCTTTAGTGTAAAGAGCGAGGTACTGACGATGGGGCGAATCCCCTCATATATGTAATAAAAACATGAGAATACAAAAGTTCTTTACGTAAGCTAATTTATAAGTTACGTAAATCTTTTACCAATAAAAAGATTCGTAAAAAATTAAAAGTTCTAGTTGCCTTTTTAATTAACCAAAAAATCGGGGGGCAACTAGGCTTCGTCCCCCGCTCTTTTTTTCTCAAAATTATGAGAAAGCCATTGAGCCAAAAAAAATACGCAAATTTCGTTTTGATTATTCCTCTGCCAAGAGCCAAAATCAAAACATGCATTGATTCAAAAACGTTCAGAAATTAAATAAAAAAACAAGTTTTTTCAACTGAAAGTAAGGAGTGACATCAAAACTTAAAACGCACAGAAATTACTTCGTATATGAAAGAGGCTGCTTCCTCATCAATGCCCCGCTCTTTACGCTAAAGTTTTTTACTGTTTTAGAAATAAGAATTGAGAGAAAGAGTCAAATTTTAGCGTAAAGAGCGGGGCGTTGATGAGGAAGCAGCCTCTTTCATATACGAAGTAATTTCTGTGTGTTTTAAGTTTTGATGTCACTCCTTACTTTCAGTTGAAAAAACTTGTTTTTTTATTTAATTTATTCCTTAAGGTTAAATAAATTGGTAAAGTAAAAAAGTGAAAACCATTAAAATGTATTTTGTTTTTCACTAAAGTGCAAATTATCTTCTAGACTTGAGAATTTATGGGAGTTGTCAGCCCTACTCGTGCAATTTCTTTTCGTTTTGAGGTTGACTCGGTTATTTTTTGTAATTTGTATTCGTTTTGGGTTTCATTTACCCAAAACGATTTGTGGTAATTTTAAGCTTGGCAGATTACTTGGCTTTATATTTGTTCATTTTGGCTTAATGAAAACCTTTACTTTTCTTTGAAAAACTTATTTTGAACCAAAAGTTTTTTAAATTAATATCAGTTCGTTTTTATCGACATAGTCTTATTGTGGAAAAACATAATATTGTGTATCTTTTCGGATTTTTTCCTGAAAAAATAGTATTGTTTGATTTAATTTATAATTTCTCAAGTTGACCTAAAAAAAAACTCTTGACTCGCTTATTTCTTGTAATTTCTGTTCGTTTTGAGTTTCATGTATTTATTGATGGTAATTTTTGGTTGTTTCACGATTGAAGGATCATTTGACTTTAGTTTTGCTCATTTTTGGTTTAATGGAGCTCTACTTTTCTTCGAAAAACTTGTTTTTTTAAATTGATTTCTCTTTGATTATTGACATAAGCTTTTTCGTGAAAAAAATAAATTTTATTTCTTTTCGGTTTTTTCCCATGAAATCCATAGTTTGGCTGGCTATTTGCATGTTGGAGAAATTTTTTCACCAGTGTCTAATCCTAACGCAAATAGAATTATTTAAATCTAATTTTATAGCTCATGAATTTGACCTGAAAAAAACATAAATCACTCCCAAAAAATTCTATCTATGTAATTTGACAACCTGAACACACTTAAACTCTTTTGCTTTATTTAAATTCTAAGAGTTGAAGCAGTAATAGTAGTAGCCCCAAAAGTTTCAACTCAATGCCTTCAGTCCATCTAGAAATAATTCTGAGGTTTTTTATTGGCAACTATATAAACAGTGCCTTTTAATTTAGTTTTAAAGCAACATTCAGTTTAGCAACATTAGCAACATATTAGCTGAACAAGATAGCTATTTCAAAATTTTGACAGGACGTGTTAGAAAAATGAATTGGCTTGGTAGGAGTGCTGCTTGCCCTCCAATCTCTTTCGACTCTTAAAAAGAGCACTAGAAATTTTTCATTTAGTTCAACATCCGCCTAGGAAGGCTTTGAAAGCTTTATCTTAACACTCTTAATTGCGTAATAGCTGTAACAGTTGTAGTTGCATTAGTAGCATTACACGCATAGCACCTTTGGTTTCTTCAACATCCCCTTCAATATACGCTGGAAGTTTAAACTTAATACCAGCAACCGTTCCTGAAACGTTCTGATACGTCCTCTTGACAACCTGTGTGGGTATAGTATGTTTCGATTTAGTTCCATAAAGTTTAAATTTTAAAGTTTTTGCCTTAATATCCTTAGTTTTAGTTGCAGCAGTAGCAGCAGTAATAATAAAATTAATACTAGTAGCCTTAGCTTTAGTCGCGGTAGTAGTTGCAAAGCAGTAATAATAGTGGCAGGAGTATTAGCATAAGAAGGTTTCACAATCTGTATCCACATAACGTGTTTTGATTTAGTTTAACACCCCCCTTCAACATTCTCTGAAAGATTCAACTGAATTGCTTAACTTGAAGCCCTTGCCCTGAGGACTGTTGGGAGGTTGATATCCCGAAAGATATAATTGCTGGATCTTCCAACAGTACTGAAAAAAATAATTCTGCTGATCAAAATTTTGATCATACATTTTTTGAAAAATGATAGGCTTATAAGGAAGGGGCTGGTTGCTCTCTATTCACTTTTGTCAAACAGTTCGTGGCAACGAACTGTAGTAAGGAGCGACTTGGCTCAATAGTAACCGAAACTCTAGAAAATAGAAACTCTAATTGATACCAATAATTACATCAAAGGAATCTCATTTTAATGCTGGTTTTAAATATATAAGTTTCATCAAATTTAGTTTTACCCATTAAAAGTTACAAGCCTGAGAAAATTTTCCTTATTTTAGGGGAAAAACACCCCTTAAGAGTCATACAATCTTAACGAAAATTACACCATCAGATTCAGCGTATCAAATAACCCCATTGTAGAAGTTTTAAGCTCCTATCTAGAAAAATCTGGAATTTTTTATTTTTTGCCAGAAGAAAGATCACGGATGCGTGTTTATTTGTATCGATCGTATCGATTCAGTGGTCCTAGAATGTTTTTAGAGGGCTTATTCTAACAGAAATTAAAAGTTCTAATGCCCTTTGTAAGTGACCAAAGAAATTGGAGGGCACTTAGGCCCCCTCCAACACTCTTTTTCCCCCAAAATCACCGGAACAAAATTCTAAGATAGCCATTTTATTCACCATGGTCGAAGAACCTAATGACTGTGTCTTTGGGGACGACTTACTCCCGCACAGTCTCCATGGGAGGGGCTGCAAGTTACAAAAACTTTGACCAGTGTTTACATATAGTAATGGTTATTGGGAAGTGTACAGACATTTTCAGGGGGATTTTTTTGTTTTTTGGGGGGAGAGAAGTTGAGAGGGGCTGCGTGGGAAGATCTTTCCATGGAGGAATTTTCTGTGGGGAAGAGAATTTCAATGAAGGGGGCACAGAATTTTCTAGCATTATCTAAAAAACAATAAAAAAATAAATATGAAAAGTTTTTTCAACTGAAAGTAAGGAGCAGCATTAAAACTTAAAACGAACAGAAATTATGACGCATATGAGGGGTTCACCTCCTCGTAATACCTCGCTCTTTACGCTAAAGTATTCTTTGTAATTTTAACTATTTAATCTACGGCCTTTGGGATTCAGGGGGTCATTCATAAGGTATTGGGACAAAATTTAAGCTTTAGTCTAAAAAGCGAGGTATTGAAGAGGGGGAACCCCTTCATATACGTAATAAAAACATACGAATATAGAAGTTCGTTACGAAAGTTAATTCGTAAGTTACGTCTATTTTTTACTAATGAAAACATTCGTAAAAAATGAAAAGTTCTAGTTGCCTTTTTAAGCAATCAAAAAATTGGAGGGCAACTAGGCCTCTTCTCCCACTTCTTTTTTCTCAAAATCTTCCGGCTAAAAGAATGAGAAAGCCATTTAGCCAAAAAAAAATATTATACAAATTTCGTTTTTATTATTTATGTGCGGAGAGCCAAAACCAAAACATTTATTAATTCAAACACGTTCAGAAATTAAATAAAAAAACATTTTTTTTTTTTTACTGAAAGTGAGGAGCGAAATTAAAACTTAATACGAACAGAAATTACTCCGTATATGAAAGGGGCTTTTCCTCCTCAACGTCCCGCTCTTTACGTTAAAATTTTTTACTGTTTTAAAAAGTAGAGTTAAGAGAAAGAGTCAAACTTTAGTGTAAAGAGCGGGGCGTTGAGTATAAGTTAATGCGCTGGGTGTAAGGCTTGTAATTTCATTAAAAGCCTTTAGTGAATATAACTGTTATCCAGAAGGTTTTCTTGTTGAAAGGGGGTGGGGAATGTCTTAGCCCAATTCTTATAAAATTTGATTGACATTTTAGAAAATTCCTATTCTGGGGGTAGGTGTATGAGTTTTAAATTAGTGACTAGGGCTTATTTGCAGTCAATATCTCAGAACACGTAGAAACTGGGAGAAAATATTCTCCAAAGAGGAAAAAGAAAATAACCTCCCAGTTTAGGATGAATTGAGTCATGAGAAAAATTAATTAGGTTTTTTCGATGCATCATGAGGCAACACTTGATCATCGTTTCTAAAAAAAAAGTCAAATCTTCGGCATCAGTTTATAAAGGTGCTATTATTTTATTGGTAGATAATGTTTTGAAACGAATTTCAAAGTAATCTTCATTGATAAAATCATCGTTTTTCGGAGAAATGATTGACAAAGCTATTCATTTTTTTTTCAAAAAATAAGTCAAATCTTCCAATTCAAGTTTGTAAAGGGGTAATTACTTCATTGGTAGGTATCGGGGTGTACACTGTAAAAACAAATTGTTTGAGATTCAGCAAATATTATTTTTAATGTATATCAACAACAAAATTGCAATTTCAACACCTGAAAATATGAGAATTTAATATTAAAGACCATGGGATTCCCTGATCATTACTGAATTTCCAACTTGTTGAAAAACAAAATTTTTGGATTCCCATGCCCGAATTGAATTTTCAATTTGTTGACAAAACAACAAGTTGGACTTTAAGATCCTTATTGGATTTTCATCTTGTTTGTTAGATTTTCTGTTCTTTTATTGGATTTTCATCATTAGCGTTGTTCAATTTCCTAGGCTTACAGTCTAATATCTAGTTCTCATGATTCAGTTTCCATTTCTTGTTTCTTAGGCATCAATAAATACAAAAAAAAATCATTTATTTTACAAGAACAGAAACTTACAACAAAATTTTCTCCCAGATAATATGACACCTCTTAACGGCTGCAGTTTTTACGGTGGAAATCAGTAGTTCAACGGAGTAGTAGTAGGCTGACAGAAGAAACCTGAGTAAGAAATATATTCCGATCAGGAAAACAGTGTGAGACATGGACTTGAAATGAAGATGAAATCAAATCGAAGCACAGATAAAAAGAAAGACTTCCCCCTTTTTTTTACCTCCCGAGCTGAACGGTTGCAGCAATAATGTCATAAATCCTGTCTTTTTTGAATACCTTTGACTTACTCATCAGATTTGACATTCGAGTCAAACTTAAAACGCACTGGAATCACTACGCACAAAAGTAAAGCTACTGCCAATAAAATGAAATAAAATCTCTGGAGAAATTGAGATGACTGGAAAAACAAATGAAAATAAACTGATGGTTTAATGTGCAATTATATTTGAAAATCTCAGTACCTAAAAATCTGATTTAGCAGATTTTCTTATATTTCAATATTTTATTTTAATGGATTGATGCTTCTTGACTACGAAGGTCCTTGTGTAAGTCCTGCGATGTTTTGCAACAGTTTGTTTTTGAACTCTGGTTCCTATATTATCGAGCTGGGACCAATCCCATTGCGCAAGCACAGAACTGTATTTCAATATTATAAGAATAAGAAAAAATGTTTTCAATATATTTGGCTTCAGCAATGCGCAAAAGACGCACTAGCCTTTCGAAGGTTTGTGGGTGTTTCTAGTTTGCACATTTTTTGCTTAATGATCAATTTGCTCATTGATTCTCATTTCAATTCTTACGTTGCAAAAGGGGGTCTAAGCGTTGTATAAATTTGTATAAATTTATAAAAAAAAATGGATAAAAAAATGCATAAAAAAACATTGTATAAATTTGGCTCAATTTGAAATCGATGTTCATAGTGTTTCTGAACTAAGCTTTTGATTAAAAAACAAATTTTCAGATAACATACTCATAAAAACCCTCCTGAGAGAATCTTCCAAAAATTATGCATGAGTCAAAACGGTATAAAAGAACAAATAACTGATTGCTCACCTTTCTTTATTGGTAACTTTTAAAATCTAATATTTATGACTGACGCGAACATATTTATGGCGTGGTTTAGAAAAGTTGTCTTTTCTACAAATTGAAAATCTTCCAATTGATTATCCTCCCTCAAGATTGCCTGACAGTTTCAACTTAATACCCATAGCCGCCCCTGAGGCGTTTCACACACACAGAGGAGGTTTTAAGGGGACAGAGGGGCACTTACCCAGGGCGAAGAAATTTTTGGGGCGCCAAATTTCACATAAAGAGTCTAACGGCTATAATCATTTTGCAGTTTTCAAAATTTTATCTTTATAAAAGTAAAATAGAGGGCACAGTTAATAAATGAAAATAATTTATAAATTACTAACAAATTAATCAAATAAATCTAAACCAAATTTAGTCCTGGGCAGAAGAGACCCCAGAAGCGCAGCTGCACATACGCACTTTGGACAATCTACTACATCAAGTATTTTTAGATCTAGTTCAACATCTCTTCTACATTCCTTGAAAGTTTCAACTTAAAACCTTAAACTGCTCCTGAGAAATTTCAACTTAATGCCCTTAACTATCCATGAGATTTTGCAGACACTCAGTTTTTACAAACTGGATGCATATAGTGCATTTTGACGTAGTTCGTTATCTCCCTCAGCCTTCAATGAGAGTTTTAACTTGATAAACTTAGTAATCCAAGAAACATTCCTTTTTGATACACTTAGCCATAAACAGCAAAAAATATGTATATAATAGATTATACGGTTTAATCCCTTGGCCAGGAATTCACGCCGTATAAAATTTGCCGAGTTTAGTTTCATTTTGCTTGTAAAGTCAGTTATTCTTTTATTTTGAAAACTTATTTACAAGTGTATTTGAAAAGAAACTTATTCCTAAAAATGTAACCTAAGAATTATTCCAGTGCCCCTCAACCTACTAATGCTATTTTGCCCCCCCCCCTAGAGCATTTTCAGCGGGTGCCCTTGTAACCTTGATTATATTATGTGTAAACAAGCAGAAAATCAATAAAAGAAAGCAAGTTTTCTCAAATGAAAGTAAGTATCAACATTAAACTTGAAAAACAGAAATTATTGTGTGTATAATGCGGGGAGGGCTTCTCCTTCTCATCCCTCGCTCTTTATGCCGAAGCTTGAATTGTTCTAAATCTACGACCCTTGGGTATTAGCAGCCGTTCTTATAAATTGGGACACAAAGTCAGACTTTAACTTAAAGAGTAGGGGGGCTGAGGAGGGGACAGCTCTCATACGAAGTTAATAAATTTGGGGCGGTATATATCAGTGACCTACGAATAAGGTGAACATACCTCTCGATGCATTTTTTCTGCTCTTTCCGAGCATAATAATCGCTTTATTCAGAAATTCATTTTTAAACCCTTTAAGAACCCTCAAAAATGATAAATTTTTCTCATATTTTAAATACCACTTAGTATTACCCTGTTAGCATCACTCGTTTAAACCGGTTTACGAGTAAACTGACTGTGACGAAATCGAGACTAAACTGACTAAACTGAACTGACTGTGACGAGATCGAGAACCAGAAAACACATAGGAAACATAACGCCTGTAGGGGAAGAAGAAAGAGAGCCATGGCCCTCTTGGAAATTTGGGAGTATAAAGTAACTATAAGGAAACCAAAGAAAAGAGAGTGGAATAGGAAAAAAACATTGAAAAATGTGTGTTGCCTCTTTGATGGCTGCCTGCCAATAGATTTTGACCCTTAACAAGGAAAATATAAGTTCTAATTTGTGACTGAGTGACCCCTTTCTAGTTTTCCACAAAGATTTTTTTATATGATTTGGTTAGATTAATAAAAAAAATCATATTCTTCATAGCAATGAATTGTAAGTAATTAACGATCCTTGTCAATAACGAAAATACAAGAGCCTAACTATTGATAACATTAAATCAGAGAATAATTGTGTTGCGGAGCAACACTACTGCTTTCGTAGTTTTTTTTTTTTTTTTTTTTTCACCGTGATCAGCGACCTGTAGCTCCGAAGTGGTAAGAGTTAAAAATTTGAGATTTTTCAGAGGGAGGGGAAACGTGAAACAGAGTAAAAAAGTTCCAGAGAAGTTCCTAAAATTTCTAACAGTTTTTCATAAAAAAAAAATAAAACCGTTTTTTTCTTAGAAACTCTGCGTTCGATGTTTGGCGTCAAGTTAAGATGACCCTAGCTTCGGAAATAAACTTGTTAGAAATACAGTTATGCTGAACTCATGTAGAACTTTCATTTGTCTCTTCGAGAACCGGAGCACAAAATTCCGTAGCTCTTAGAGATTTCCCGGAAATAAATCCGGAAAAGTCCATCTCGTTCCGATTTTTTTTGGAATTTTTTCAAATTTTCGATTTTGATGTTTCTTATATTTTTATAGAGTAGTGCTATGAAAAGTATGCAAGAAGAAGTGAAGTGTTCTATATACCAAGTTGCTTCGTTCTCTAAGAAATAATTTCCGAAGTTTCGACGTTCTAGAGGTAACTTCTGTTCTGGACCAGCTAGAATTTTTTTTCCAACGCGGTTCGACAGGTCTCGATCTCCTAACAACTGGAGCTCATAATAGTTTCTCCGAAATAAAATTCCTTCTTTGGGTTTTTCTATTTGGAAGTTTTGTCATGCCCTCGGGGCAATTTAAATTTTTTGGTGAATTTGGTTTGTTTTATAATTCCTAGTTTAGACCATCAAAAGTTAAGCAGAAAACAATAAAACGTTATTTCCGTATCTCTTTCAGATTTCCCGGAAATAATTCCCGAAATGTGCGTCTCGAAACATAATACTTCGAATTGGCGTCAAGTTAAGACAATCGAAGCCGCATTAGAAAAATGTCCTCTGAAGGACATAATGGAGACTGTTGCTCCGCAACTGTGTCTCGTAGGGCACAGTTGCACGTGTTGCTCCGCAATTGTGCCCTAAGGAACAGGGCACAGTTGCTGCAACACTTCCCGTTGCACAGGCAACGGAGGTCTAGTTATAGAAAGCACAAGGAAAACAACTTAATACGGGGCAACTTTGGTGAAAATATGCCTTCAACTTTTGCTTGCATTGCAAGAGTATCCATTAGCTATCATATGAAGCCACTATATGTTTGAAATGTTATATGTTTGAAATCTTGAAATGTCAGAAATGTTTCCCTGAGCGGAATATTGAAAATTTCTGTATTTTCCCCTGAACGGATGAGTTTTTGTCATTTATTATCATTTATTTATTTATTTTTTTCCGTGAGTAATTGTTTTTATCTAGTTGTCACTTTGAAAAACATTTAATTTTTTACTGCTATAAAGCATAAAGGTGTCAATTACATTGTTTTTTCATTTAATATT
This sequence comes from Artemia franciscana, assembly GCF_032884065.1. NCBI lineage: Eukaryota > Metazoa > Arthropoda > Branchiopoda > Anostraca > Artemiidae > Artemia > Artemia franciscana. The sequence continues at coordinate 42,772,923 of NC_088867.1, forward strand.
AAATTTGAAATATTGAACTAAAACTTTTTATTTGATTTTCTTAATCTTAGTTTTAATGTTTTGCTTTGAACAAACTACTTTGATGATGTGATACTTCTTGCAAACGCTGAATCTAAAGGCATTAAATATTTTGGTGTTTGATAACCGAGTTCAAAACTGCCGATATTCCTAAGAAATATCCATTAAATGATTCGGCATTCCTCAACAGAACTGAATGCTGGGAGTTTATATCCTAGTTTTTGTTAGTAAGCTATTGTTTTGCGTGTTTTTGTAATCATTTACTTTTTTCAAATTTATTTACTTTTACTTAAATTGAAATACTTTTTCTATTGCCTTTAGAAAAATTTTGAAAAATGTCTCCAAGCTTCATTAAATAAAAAAACAAGTTTTTCAAATGGAAGTAAGGAGCATCATTAAAACTTGAAACGAACAGAAATTGTTACGTATATGAGGAGAGTTGCCCCCTCCTTGACCCCTCGCTCTTCACGCTTAAGGTTTTCGACATTAAAAAATGTTACTTATTGTTTTAGTTAAAGGACCCTTGTGTTTCAGGAGTTGTTTTTACAAAATTGGGACAGAATTTAAACTTTAGCGTAAAGACCGATGTGTTGAGGAAAGGGCAAAACACTTGTTATTTAATTTAATCACCGAACATTTTTAGATGACACCAGGATATCTGGCTCCACCTCCATGGAAAAATCCCCCTCCCTACAGAAACATCTTCTGGGCAGTTCAATCAAATAAACAAAAGAAAACGAATAAACATAAACAAATAAAACCAAATAAATAAAACAAACAAACATACAAAAAAACTAAACAAATATACATACTTCAACAATGTTTCTTGTGAAAACAAAATGCAAAACTCCACATTTGGAGACTAGAGATTGCAACCTCCACGGTAGGGTTCTTTGATATGATGTTTCTAGTAAAGGATTTTCAATAATATCGCTCGCTTTTGGGAAAGTCTCCTTTTTTGAAAAACAAGACAAATTATCTCAGATTTTTTGTTTTGGGTAACAATAAACTGAAATTTTTTATATATTTAGAATCAAACAGTTCGTGGTAACGAACTGTAGGAAGGACCGACACGGCTCAATAAAATAAATAGAACGAAAATAAAACGAGGTGTTGATGAGGGGGCACCCCTCCTCATATATGTAATAAATTCCGTTCGTTTTTAGTTTTAATGTTGTTCTTTATTTTCAGTTCAAAAACCTGTTTATTTATATTTCTGATCGTTTTTCAAATAACGCCAGGATATCTAGCTTCTCCTCCACGGAAAATTCGCCCTCCCCGCCGAAGCATCCTGTAGACAATTCAATCTTGACGAAAATTTAGCGTGGACAATTACCTTTAGCATCTACACGCGTAAAGTTGAATCAGTAAAGAGAAAACAAGACATATAGTTTCGTTTAGGAATTCTAGTAAATTCACCCAGTGTAAAATTTTCCCTGAAAAGTTTGCCCCCTGGAAACTTCTCTGTCCATGGAAAATTCTTCCCGTGAAATCCTCCCAGTAGAAAATTCATCCTTTCCTCGTCACCCGAAGAATGTATATATACTTCCCAATAACAAATACTATGAGTAAACAATGGGCAAATTTTAAAACTTACAAACCTTTCCCCAGGGGCTTTAGTGGATCATTCTATCTCCAAAGACATAGTTATTGGGCCTTTTCACTATGCTGAACAAACTAGCTATCTCAAAATTTTGATCGGAGGATTTTGGATAAATAGTGGCGAGGGTGGGGCCTAGTTGCCCTTTAATTTCTTGGTCACTTAAAAAGAGCCCTAAGACTTTTCATTTCAGTTAGAATGGAGCCTCTCCCGACGTTCTAGACCTACTTGGTCGATACGAACCTGGGGAAAAAACAAATAAAAACGAATCCGTGACCTTTCATCTGGCAAAAATAACAAAATTCCACATTTTTGTGGATATGAGCTTGAAACCTCTATAGAACGGTTTTTTGATACACTGAATCTGGATCTATGACTTCTAAATCTATGACGCTGAATCTATGACTTCTAGAGGGTTTATCCCTCTTTTTTCAAAAACCAAACAAATTTTCTCAGGCTCTTAGCGTTTGATTGGTAATACTAAACTTAACAAAACTTATGTGTTTAGAATCAGCATAATGAGCTAATTATTTTGATGTATCTATTGGTATCAAAATTCCGTTTCTTTGGGTTGCTATTGAAACGGGCGCCCCTATCTTAAAGTTCGTTACCACGAACTGTTTGATTACCCATCGAAATTCAAACAGAAATCATTGAAATACTGATCGTTTTTCTAAGTTAAAAAAATTATTGTATTCATAAAACTTGACAGTTTCGTGAAATATAATTAAACAAATCGAAAAGGTATTCAACTAAATTAAGGAACAAGTTTAAAACTTAGAACAAATCGAAATTATTCTGTATATAAGGCAAAAAACCCCCTTCTCAACACCTTGCTCATTAAACAAAAGTTTTTAGTGCTTTGAAAAATCCTTCTTATTTTTCAAATAGCAAATTTTCTTAAAGAATTTGGACAAAAGTCAAACTTCACAGTAAAGAGTAAAGAGCTAAAAAGAAGCCAGCCTCCTTCATATAAAGAATGACCTGTTTAAATAGGTTTCAAATCTGTTCCTTGCTTTCAGGTGAAAAACTCGTTTTTTTGTTTAATTAAATAAAAAAAACAAGTTTTTTTAAATGAAAGTAAGAAGCGACATTAAAACTTAAAACGAACAGAAATTACTCCGTATATAAAAGGGGCTTTTCCTCTTCAACGCCTTGCTCTTTACGCTAAAGTTTGACTCTTTCTCTTAACTCTGCCTCTTAAAACAGTAAAAAAACTTTAGCGTAAAGAGCGGGGCGTTGAAGAGGAAAAGCCCCTTTCATACACGGAGTAATTTCTGTTCGTTTTAAGTTTTAATGTCACTCTTTACTTTCATTTAAAAAAAAACTTGTTTTTTATTTAATTTCTGGATGTTTTTTAATTAATGCATGTTTTGATCTTGGCTCTCCGAACATAAATAATTAAAACGGAATTTGCATATTAATTTTTTTTGGGGGGGGGGCTAAATGGCTTTCTCATAGTTTTACTTGCAAGATTTTGAGAAAAAAGGAGCGAGGGAGGAAGCCTAGTTGCCCTCCAATTTTTTGATTACTTAAAAAGGCAACTAGAACTTTTAATTTTTTACTAATATTTTCATTAGTAAAAAATATACGTAATTTACAAATTAACTTACGTAACGAACTTCTATATTCGTATGTTTTTATTGCGTATATGAGGGGGTTCACTCTCGTCGATACCTCACTCTTTACACTAAAGCTTCAATTTTGTCCCAATTCCATAAGAATGACCTTGAACCACAAAGGCCGTAGAATAAATAGTTGAAATTACTAAAAACATTTTAGCGTAAAGAGCGAGGTATTACAAGGAGGTAAACCCCTCATATGTGTAATAACTTCTGCTCGTTTTAACTTTTAATGCTGCTCCTCACTTTCAGTAGAAAAAAATTTTCATATTTATTTTTTCATTGTTTTTTTAAACTAGAAAATCCCGCGCCCCCTTCATTGAAAGTCTCTTCCCCCATGAGAAGTTTTTCCATGGAAGATCCTCCCACGTAGCCCCCCCCCCCTCAACTCTCCTCCCCCTCCCCCGAACCAAAAAATCCCCATGAAAACGTCCGTACACTTTCCAATAACCATTACTATACGTAAACACAGGTCAAAGTTTGTAACTTGCAACCCCTCCCTCGGGGACTGCGGAGGAGTAAGTCGTCCCCAAAGACCTCGTTATTAAGTTTTTCGACTATGGTGTTTTTCGACTATGGTGAATAAAATGGCTATCTCAGAATTTTGATCCGGTGACTTTGGGGAAAAATGAGCGTGGGAGGTGGCCTAGATGCCCTCCAGTTTTTGGGTCACTTAAAAAGGGCACTAGAACTTTTAATTTCCGTTAGAATGAGCCCTCTTGCGACATTCTAGGAACACTGGGTCGATACGATCACCCCTGGGAAAAAAAACAAACAAACAAAAAAACAAGTAAACACGCATCCATGATTTGTCTTCTGGCAAAAAATACGAAATTCCACATTTTTGTAGATAGGAGCTTGAAACTTCTACAATAAAGTTCTCTGATACGCTGAATCTGATGGTGTGATTTTCGTTAAGATTGTATGGCTTTTAGGGGGTGTTTTCCCCTATTTTCTAAAATGAGGCAAATTTTCTCAGGCTCGTAACTTTTGATAAGTAAGACTAATTGTAAGATGAAAGTTATATATTTAAAATCAGCATTAAAATACGATTTTTGTATGTAACTTTTGGTATCAAAATTCTATTTTTAAGAGTTTCGGTTACTATTGAGCCTGGTCGCTCCTTACTACAGTTCGTTACCACGAACTGTTTGATTTCTGATTATTTTCCAAATCATACCATGGCCGAACCAAAATCTAATTTGAGGTACCGGTTTTTTAAATCCTAAGTTAATTGCTTTTAAAATGTGTAAATCAATAATTTTAACGTTGATTAGTACCGCACCAAGTATAAATTTGCAATTTCAATTTTGGATAAAATTTGAATATACTTAAAAAATTGGTGATGAATAGCAATTCTGGTAAAAAGTTCATATTAATATTACTACAAAAGAATTTCCATGGATGAAAACGAGCATTATTGTTCGTATGGATGGAAATTATGTGAGACTTCTGTTCTTCGACATAACTGAAGCCATCGCAACCTCTACAATAGTATTTTCTTATCAGGAAATACATTACATACATTTGTTCAAATACATTGAAGTACTTCATATAAATAGAAAAAGAAAAGTATTACCATTTAAAATTGCTGAGAACTAAGTTCCTAGCAGTATTTGCCACCTCGAAGAAATTTCCTTTGGGGTTGAATATAACATTTTAGCTGTATAGAAAAACATTTTATTAATTCCTACTCCTCACTACTTCTTTCAACAATTATTTGAAGCCTTATGAAGAGTAAGCAGTTTCTTTATTAAAATGTACTTTTATTAGGAATCACCGTAACACCACCTAAACAATGACTCATCCCCTCCCCTCATTATAGCTGATACGTAATTATAGATCACCAAGCGTAGCCCAATTTCATTACAAATAAAGCGAATCAACTTGGTTGAATCTAGTACTGCCACCATGTGGAATTACTTCTTTTGCAACTGGGAAGCCTAAAATATAGTTATTGATACTTTTAAAGCAATTAGCTTCTCAAAATTTTCAATTGATTGCAAATTCGTCCTCTTTGGCGTAAAGTCATAGTTTGATGCCCTAAAATTGCAGAAAACAAGCTTTTCCCTGTTTAAATTTTGTTTTTTCTTTTGCTATTCTATTTTTGTAATGTCCGAATATATAAGGGATTTTGAAGTTCGAGGGGGAGAATTGTCAGGTTATGAAAGAAGTGCATTTTACATGGCCGTTATAAAATCAAAACGTGGTATCTATGCAGGCAGGATGATTTTTGAGTATCTCTACTCCTTCTGTAAACTATTCTAAGGCGTAGGAAAGTGTACAAAGACAAGTTTACACCTGTTATAATCTATCAAAGCAATAAATATTTCTGTAATTTTAGTTTGAGTTTGATTTTCTTTTCAGATTAAATCCATAGTAATTAAATAAATTATTGATTAAATAAATTGGGCCCTTCGCCGGGAATCCTTATCGTTTAAAATTTACTGTATTTTGTTTCATTTTGCATGCAATTTAATTGTTTTTTATTTGAGTATTTTTTCCTAAAAGTATTTTAAAAAAAAACTTATTCCTACGAAAAAGCATCCTGAAATATATTTCCTGTAACCCAACCACCATTGCTATTTTGGTGTCTGCCCCCCTCCCCCCTGGAAAATTTTCTGCCGGCGCCCTTGTCAGTACTATTAATCCATTTCTGTCAGAAAATTTAAAAATAAGAACTATAAGATACATTTCAAAATATAATGTAAATAAATAATAAACAAATTCAAAGATAAAATATATAGCTAGTTCTGCGATCGCATTTAAACAAGGGAAGAGAAATAATACTGAAACAAATAAAAACAAAATTTATAGAATGCATTGTAATCGAAAATAGAGAAATGCAGATTCTTTTAAGTTTTTGCCATTCATTCTATCCTAACATAGCGTGTATCCAGGACAAGGCCATGTCTATGATGTTTTTAGGGGGAGTACAAAAAGAAACTCTAAAAATCGCGTCAAGAATTTAGTTAATAAGTATTGTCACATTTTTACAAGTGGGCAAAGATTTCGGAGAGGAAGCTCCAACCATCTAATCCTACCCCATAAATCCAGCCTTAATCCGGGATAACATGACTGAGGAAAATTTTATATTTCTCCCACTTAAAATATAGATTAAAGGCGAAAAAATTTGCTAATAGTTATTTTGTAAGTATTTTTTTAAACATTAGTTTTCAAGGGACGATACTTTTTTAAGAGTTGAGGGGCTTCTTTTAGGTTTGAAAACGGAAGAAATTATCCTATTCTCAAAATCAGTGTCAGAAACTTAACCTAGTAAGATTTAAAACCATGTAAACTGATTAACAAAACTATTCTTCTCTTTATCTTGTTATTTTCAGTGTTTTGTGCTATAGAAGCTTTTTTATATGTATGGGGTTTGTCTCTTTTCTACTGTCATTCTCTTTTTTCTCAAAATGTAATTCTTCCTTCCTTTTTTGTTTTATAGCTGGTTTAGTTGAGGTTGCCTCAAAAATCTGAGCATAAACCTCACTTATTAGGGTTTTTACTTGCTAAAATTTGGTCACATTTGGTCAAAATTTGTTCAATAGCTAAAATTACACTCTTGGCCGTAGTGAAGCTTCTTTTGAGTTCTATGTAAGTGCGTAAGGTGATGATCTTCAGGCCTAAGTCTACACGGGATCTTAATTTTCGGTACTTATCGGTTATATAATAGACACTGGGGAAGTGAAGTATGATTAATGCTAATGAAATGAAACAAAATATGGTGAATATATAATAGTTCAGAAACAATTTTGGGCTATATATTTGCACATTAGGGGGGGGGTAAAGCATAGCATATATTAAATTCGTAAACTAACCATTGCTGTATTTAATATATGCTATGCTTTACCCCTACCCCCCCCAGCCCCCCTAATGTGCAAATATATAGCCCAAATTCTTGATAAAGCTAATGAAATAAAACAAAATAGGGTGAAAATATAATACTTTATTAGGAAAATTGTAAAATTACAACTTAGAATCATGTACCCAGAACGCAGAAATGTCATTAAGAATGGCATTAAAAGGAGGTATTCCTTCTGCCTTTACTGCCGCCTGCTAACCGGTTGTAAATCCAAATGATCAACAGTATAAAGAAGTTACGTGACCAGTTTCCTGTGTCGAAATCTTATAGTGTCTATTATATAACCGATAAGTACCTAATATTCTTGCCGCCAGTAATCGCTGTCTGTAAAACTCCCCATACATTAAGTTTTTGTTTGGTTGTTGTAACTAACCTGAAAATGTAGTGCTACTCTTTTTACTAGTCTGTGGCAACCGTGCTAACAGTTAACACCGGTAGCTGAGGATTGAACTGTCATCCTTAAGATGCTCCCAACTCTTTTTAATTCAGAGGCATCTAAACGCGGAAGGTGGGAATCTTCAGTTCTGTATCCCTACTGGGACTTGTTTCATATTTTTGCAACCTGCACAACTATGTTTGCAGAAATAATGCTACCAGTTTTGTTTGATTGTTTCAACTAACTTGAAAATTTAGTGCTATTCTTTTTACTGGCTTGTGGCAACCGTGCTAACAGTTAACACCGGTAGCTGGGGATTGAGTTATCATCCAAAGATGCACCCTTTTGCGATTAAAATTGAAATGTATACCGATTGGTGGATTTTAGAAGACGGATCTCCACCTTATAAATGCCCTGAGGGGCCGGCATGCTTTGTGTAGCAAAACTAAGCATTAAAATTGCCTTGAATAGTCAACAAAGGAACCAATAGGAGGAGAGTCGAAAAAACTAACAGAAGTATCCCATCCACAGCCAAGTTACTCTTTTAGTTGCTTTTAAACCATGAAGAAAGCATTATCCGTTATAACTGTTCTATATGTTTGTTGTTATGGCTCATTCCCAGGGAATAATTACCAAAAACTGAATTCTAGAAAAAGCCAACTCGAAGACGACTTGTCTAAGATTATCGATGACGAGATAGGAACATGGTGTGAGCCAAGAGAAGATGAGAATTTGATCACTAATACCGCCGGACCAAGAAAGCGACCTCAAGTACCTTCAAAGACTACAACCGGAAGTGAAAGTCTAAGTATAGAAGAAGATGAAGTAGAAAATATTGATGAAGGGATAGCTGAATATAAAAGAATGGGAGATGAGATAAAAGAGGATAATATTGACAGCGAGCAGCTTGCTAGATGGGGAAGTGCCGCGTTGAAGATCTGCTTGGGACTAGGACAGATAAGGTGCTTTTTAAAAGTATTTCCACATTAGTTAAACAAGAAAGTTATTTCCTTTTAAGTGTTAAAACTAACTCTTTAAGACAAAAAAAATATTTAAAAGTTTATTTTTTAAATAATCAGTAATCTTTGCAGCTCTTTTTCGGAAGAATAGAATCAACCAGTGCTTGGCTGATTCCAAATAATTACTTAACAAATTCGTTGACTCTAGATGTACCAAGGAATAAAGCTTTGGAAGGAAGCTCTCGAGAAGAAAATAGCATTGCAAAGAGATCTCTAGTGCAAAAAAAAATGACAATTTGCAATCAAAATTGTCAAATTTGGCTTTTTGACTAGACGAATGCTCATCCAAGTTGTTAAAAAAAAAATATATTGCAGGTATTTTAACTGACAATTCCATTCCAAACTAGAGTATAAAAAATTAGTTAAAATTTTCCTCTCCCTTTCCCTCTCGGCACGAAGCCCTGGATATACCTATGAATTGAAGGGCTTAGACTCAGAATGAAGGTTTCAGATAATATCATAAGAACTTTTTTTCAATTTAAGCTTTGAACGTTTATAGACACAAAAGAGAGCACAATTACACTATTTTTCAGTGCTAGCTAGAATTGAAACCTGTGTCAAAGAAATTTTGGGATATTTTAGGGAGTGTTTGAAGCCAATTTGGCGTATGTGCATGCACTCGGGGCTTTTAAATTAGGAGCGGTTTTCCTATTACAAAAATTATCCTTTCCAGGAGGGTTGTCAGATACACCCGACCAAAAATTTTGAGAATTATCCAGTCATTTATTTTTATTAACTGTCTTCTCCATGTTTTTTGTCCCATCCCTTAAACAAAATCCCGTATGTGTGTTTGATACTGCAATGATTATTCCCTTGGATTGGCTAGTTTCTCCTCATTGTTTAATATCGTTTGCGGTTCGGTCTCCATTCATTTTTTCTCGCAATGCTATTTAGGAGAACTGTTTGAAGTAGAGTCAGTAAATTTATATTTTTATATATTATATGTCTAGGAAGAAATTAGACACATCACTTGGTGCCTTTTCCATGCTCTCTAAAATATAATAAGCGCTTTCGGGGGAAATTCCTCTTTGAACCCTTAATATGGCCCCAAAAGGTACTACACTGTCTCTATTCTTGTTTAACTAGTTCAAAAATAATTAGTTGTAAAAACTAACTTTTAAATGGGCCCTTGAACAACTTTCTATGATATTTCAGTGCCCTACTAGCAATAAAAAGGGGGAGTAGGAATAAAAGAAGAAGAGGACAGTGCTACCTATACAAAAACAGGATTTTACTTGCTGTTCAAATTGGGGGCTGTAGGTCTACCGATTAGAATGCTCAACAACGGTGATCCTAATGCTCTACTTTTTAGTTTGCTGTGATGCCGTTTTCAATGGGTTTCAGGCTATTTTTTAAAATTCATGCAAATTTATTTTCAAAATAATTTTTATCATTAAGAACAATTGAAATAGTGATTGCCATTCCTGAATCAGCTACAAATGGCAATTTTTCTCACTAGATAGTTTTTTTTAGATGTGCTATTTTGAACTTTCGGTTACTACGGGCCTTTTTTCAGCCCCTGTAAGGACAAAAACATAACTTGCCTCAGGAGCAATTATAAAATGCGGAAAGAGTCATTAATTGAGTTTCTCGCTTTTTATTTCTAACTAAAAGGTAAAAAAATACGGTATTAGATTTTACAGTTCCTACCGGCGGTGCTAATCTCCGTTTCTTGGCCGTTCATCCAGGAAGTGCAATGGGGGGTTGGGGGCCAACCATCCTGTGCTTTCGCACACCCTTCCTGTTTACCTTCCCCAGATTTTATCCACTTCCATGCTTAATTGATGTTTCTTCTAATCCTTCCTTCTATTATCGGTTTTCCCCTTGAACCTACAATTGACACCTTAAATCTGCATAATGATCCAACAATTTTCATTGCAAAAACTCTGCTTGTATGTAAACTGATAAAAAAAAGTATTTTGTCTTGTCAACAAGGCCGTATCCAGGGGTAGGGATTACCGGGTTTGACCCCTCCCCCCCGGAAGGAAAAAATTGACCAATAAAAAAATGAATAAACATGCATCTAAACTGATTTTGATAAGTTTTGTAACGGTTTTTATGGATCCCTCTGGAACGAAAATACCCCCTCCCTTGAGCAAAATTCCTGGAAACACCCTTGATCGGCAAACTGTTGAGTTTACTTAGGGAAGGAGGAAGCGTAGCATCCTGTCATCTTCACTTGGGTAGAAGAGCAAGCAATTTCTTTTCTAGTATGCTTAAATTTTGGACAGTTTTTCACGATCGAACTAATTTCTTTGTTTGTAAAGCAATCTCCTTGTCAGTCATTAATCTGTGGAGTACTTCCCACGCTATCCTTTTAACAAGTGTATTCATCAGGATTCTACAAGATAATAATCACTTTTTTCAATGTGATACTTATTCACTTTTGATACATTTTATATCGTATATACGATATAAAAGCACCTCCCTATAGGAGGTTGCAGACAGTTCTATTGCAGATAGCTCACTGTTCCATTGCAGATAGAACAGTTTATTTCAAATTTTCTCTTTCAGACACAACGATGTGCCTGCTCTCTACTTCGCTTCCCCAACCAATGCTAAACAGCATGCCATATTGCCAGATAATAGTTTAAAACGTGTCAGGTCGCACGACTCGTGGCTGGTGCTTGATTTCTTTCCGCATGCGATGATGGGTCACACACTTTACTTATTTGGCATCGAGACAAATATGACTGAGCAGGCCTGTTTAAAAAACAAAGGAATACTTGTAGGTAAGCTCGCTAGTAAAAACTCAATGCCCTATTCCGATTATGTTCGCAATTTCCTGACATTGGAAGAAAAAAAATATAAATGCCTAGCTGGTAGCTAACTGCCGTAAGTGCCAGTCCTGGATAATAACTTTCAACTGTACTTGTGAATTATACGGCAAACACTCAAGTTTCTAGTGTGTAAAACTCGAGAAGAAACTGGTTTCTTCATTAGTTTCTTTCAGCTTAGCTTGAGACAAGACAAATACAAGTGACAGAATAGATGTAAAATATATAATTTGGTCTATATATTTTCACATTAGGGGGTTTGGGTAAAGTATTTGGACAGTTTGAAGTTATAAAACAATTTTTACTGCATAATATGCAGAATAAGTTTATCTAACACATTTTTCATGCAGATCTGCTGTACCTAACCACCCCCACCCCCTCCCTAATGTGCAAATATATAGCACAAATTTAGCACTAAAGTCTTGTAATTTCATCATATTTTGTGATATTTCATTAGGATTCAACGTAAAAAAAACAGGTTCTAATCTCTAATTAAATGAAGCACTTGAGTATTTGCCGTGTGTTAGACACAATTACCCATTCCATGCTAGCCTATGCAGGGCGGACTAAACTTTGTGTCCATACCCACCCCAGAAATCCCGATTTATATCATTTGTTATGATCTCATAATTCTTTCTTTTTGTCGATGCTTTTTTCGGATTTCCCCACTCCCCTACCCCACAAAATAAATTCCTTCCATTGTGCTTTTACGAGTTCTATGCCAATTGCCTTAGTGTCTGGACAGATAGTAAACAGTAATATCAAATACAAGTCATCGACGTTTCCAGTATTCTTATTTTCATTTATGGAAAAGATTTCTACTTTTCTCCAATTTCGTAACGCAGCTTGTATTTACCAAGAGCTCTCATACATCATAGCCGATTATACACATCACTACCCGGGATACATGCCGACAAAGACTTGATCAAAGGTACCGCCAATGCGTGTTTAACGCCTTCGTCTTTGAGAGGAACATACCGACACAAACTAGTGTGGAAGCTAAGCTTTTCTCAATGTAAAAGATACTACAGTGTTCTGTAAAGAGCATTATACTTATATTCTCATATAGTTCTTTTTTACATGGCTATTGACGGGGTTTTAGAAGCTAATATTTTGCCGCCGACCAAAGGACCGAAGTAAATCCTTTTAACGGTGGATTATCGTAATGGAAATAAGTCTCTCATGGTTCATCTGGTTACTGGTCTCTACAGGAAATCTAACTTGTAACAAAAGAGTAATGGTCGATTCAACTTTAAGTTTTGGATTTTTCTACCAGGTTCGGCATCTTAGTTTCAAAAGTTGCATGTTAATAGCCGACTGAGTAATAGCTCATAATTTGTTATATCCTTCCTTACTCTTTCAGAGTCTAACCAACTAAACATGAGCCGTCGTATTATAAAGAATTACCAAAAACATCACGGAGATATTCTCTTGCCTTGTATAATGACCCCTAACCTGTGGTAGCATATTGGATTGATCTTCTGGTGGAAATATGGCACCAGGCATTGAATTCCCACAGCTGCAAGGTTAGGCAAAAGGCTTGCTGCCTGTCTCCTCAGCCTATAAAGACAGATATAGTCTGTCATGTGTCTATATAGGCTGTTCTGTCTCTGTAAAGAAGGCTTAGCAACTGAAACTTCAGCAATAGCTTGTCCACACCCTACGCACCTTCAGTGGGTCTGAAGAATCTCTGTGTAAATAATGCGAAACAACTTATATATATATATCTATATATATAAAAATAAGTTGTCTGTCTGTGGATGTGTGGATGGATGTGTGGATGGATGTGTCAGGTGACGTCACCTGAAAAAACTGGATTAGGTGACGTCAAAACTGAAAAAACTAAAAAAAGGCAAAAACTACAAAAAAAAACTAAAAACTAATAAAAAAAATAAAAAAGCTAAAAAACTAAAAAAACTATAAAGGTAAAAACCAATAAAAAACTAAAAAAAAAACTGAAAAAACTAAAAAAAGGCAAAAACTACAAAAAAAAACTAAAAACTAATAAAAAAAGTAAAAAAGCTAAAAAACTAAAAAAACTAAAAAAACTAAAAAAAGGTAAAAAACTAAAAAAAATAAAAAATAAAAAAACTAAAAAAAAGGAAAAAACTGAAAAATAAGCTAAAATAAAGGTAAAAACCAATAAAAAACTAAAAAAAAAAAGGAAAAAACTAATAAATGACGACACTCAAAGAGAAAGCGACCAGGACAAAAAACTAAAAAAAAAGGCAAAAACTACAAAAAAACTAAAAACTAATAAAAAAAATAAAAAAGCTAAAAAACTAAAAAAACTAAAAAAAGGTAAAAAACTAAAAAAACTAAAAACTAAAAAAAAACAAAAAAGGTAAAAACTAAAAGAACTAAAAAAGAAAAAAATAAATGACGACACTCAAAGAGAAAGCGACCAGGACAAAAGGAATGTTCGATTAGCAATCAACAAAGCACCGGGACACAGGGAGTATAAATGACGACCAGGACACAAGTAAAAAAAAAAATTAACAAAACTAAAAAGAAGGTAAAAACTACAAAAAAACTAAAAAGAAAAAAAAACTAAAAACTAATAAAAAAACTAAAAAATCTAAAAATCTAAATAAACTAAAAAAGAAAAAAAAAGGAAAAAAATAAAGGAGAAAAACAAAACTAAAAAACGAATGTATATACAGACCGGTACACCGGGATACAAATGACGACCGGGACACAGGGAATATAAATAACGACCGGGACACAGGGACACAACTACAACGGGGACACCGGGGGAAACAGGGGGATATAAATGACGACCGGGACAAAAAAACTAAAAAGAAATAAAAACTAAAAACTAATAAAAAAAACTAAAAAATCTAAAAATCTAAATAAGCTAAAAAAGAAAAAAAAAGGAAAAAAATAAAGGAGAAAAACAAAACTAAAAAACGAATGTATATACAGACCGGGACACCGGGATACAAATGATGACCGGGACGCGGGACACAGGGAATATAAATGACGACCGGGACACAGGGACACAACTACAACGGGGACACCGGGGGAAACAGGGGGATAACCTGACAATCTATTTATATGCAAAGACAATGGGACAGCAAAGAATGTTGTATATTCGCAAGTTTTACGTAGTTAAAACCATATATATATATATATATCTATATTCACAGGTGGGACATAGGGACACAACTACAATGGCGCGTAACTATTATGGCGCGTAACGACTTACGCGCGCGGGGGGGCTTGGGGGGGGCGCGAAGCGCCCCCACCAACTAGGTGTTGGGGTGGCGCGAAGCGCCACCCCAACAGCTAGTATATATATATATATATATATATATATATATATATATATATATATATATATATATATATATATATATATATATATATATATATATATATATATATATATATATATATATATATATATATATGAATGTATATTTTGCAATTGATTCCAGAAATACCTAAAGATTTTCGATTAATTAAAGTTAAAAAAAAATTAAACATTTAAAATGCATTTTGTTTTCACTAAAGCGGAAGTTATGTTTTGGTCTTTAAAAAGCGAGGGAAGTGTCAGCCCTAGTCCTCTCGGTTTCTGTTCGTTTTGAGTTTGGACTTATCAATGTAATTTCTGTTAGTTTTAGGTGTTATTTATTCATTTATGGTGGTTTTACACCTAAAAAATTATTCGACTGTATTTTTGCTCATCTTTGGCTTAAAGTAACTCTTTATTTTTCTTTGAAAAACTTCTTTTGTAGAAAATATTTTTTGAAATCGATTTCTGTTTGTTTTTTTTTATTGACAGAGTCTTTTTAATTGATTAGAAAACTATTCTAATATTTTCCTTTTGTCTCTGTAAGAATCAGCATTTTGACTTACCATTTATTTACTGGACAAAGTTTTGCAACAATTTTTAACAATAGTTTTTCATTAATGCTCTGGATTAATGGGTACAGAGGGTTATTGTTCACCCTTGTGCCTCGCTCTTTGGTCTGTTGTCTTTACTAATCTTGAAACATATAAAAAATTTCTCATGAGATAGATAAAAAATAACCATGCTTGCAAAAACTTACAGCTATATATATATATATATATATATATATATATATATATATATATATATATATATATATATATATATATATATATATATATTGCCCATCATATATGCCACCATATATATAATTGCCACATATATATTGCCACCATATATATAAATTTACTGTCCATCTTTTGATGTATATTTTAGCATCAAAATTCTGTTTTTTAGAGTTTCGTTTACTATTGAGCCGGGTCGCTCCTTACTACAGTTCGTTACCACGAACTGTTTGATTACAACACTGATGGAGCACAAAGAAAGATAAGAGAAAGAAACAAATAAATTCTGGCAAATACAAACAAAACCAAAATTTAGAAGAACTGACAAGAAAAAAAGAGAAAAAAATGCAAACTATGGCAATTATATGTAAGAACAAACATATTTTCAGCGAAGAACAGTTTCAGAGGAGCTTTCACCAATAGTCTGCCTCCTATGCCTCTCTTTTTTCTGTACTGCGGACACTGGACTAGCAACTCCGTACCACGAGGATAGAGAGCTGTTGCTAGTCCACAGAGGCAGCCATAACAAATATTTCGCATACTTGTAGAAACGTCTCCGTACATCTTTAATATCTAAAGTAGTAAGAAGAGACCAAAATGGTACAAGGGCGAGTAAATGCAGAACAACAAATGCATTATAAACGCTAGCTAAGATACAGCGGTTAAATTTAAAATTTAACTCAACTAGTAAACCATACGCATTCCTAAATTTTCCGGTAAAAAAAAAAAATCTGTCAGAATTTGACGCGTGGCGCTAAGATTTGACCCAATCGATACACCAAGAAACGTTAGTGTATCTTTTACTTTAATTACATGTTCACCTAAATGAATAATTTTCGGGCAATCTGAACGGTGATTGAACACCAGGAACTCAGTCTTACCCTCATTAAATCGAAGACCATTACGTTTATACTCCTTATCGAGAATTCACAAAATTTCCCCAATTGCAAAGGCTGTTCTACTAATATTAAGGATGTCACCCGCATAGTTAGCTTGCGAAACATCAGTATCTTTAGATATACATGTGGTTTGAACTTTCTGTTGCGGTACAATAACAATATTATTAAACAGGGGCGGAGAAATAGCAGCGCCTTGTCTAATACCCTTTTTTTATAGGAATTGAAGGAGTGAGTTCTACCGTACCAGGTGACATGGTGACCTTAACTCTGACATTTAGCTTTTTATACATATCACATATCGATTTGATGACAGAAATATTAACTCCACGTTTATAAGCAGTCAATAAGATATGCGGGTATACGCCTGTGTCAAAAGCTCTAGATGAGTCTAACACAGCAAAAGATAACACCTCATTATTTTCATGAGCTGTGGAAGTAAATTAGCAATCAAATGGTGAGCGTGGTCGCGGCCTACTCCTTTCTTGAGGCCGAATTGGCTATCCGGTTTTTAACACTTATCAGATATCTCGTCAATAATTAGTAACTCAAAAAGTTTGCACGAAACCGGTGACACCGTAATTAGCCTAAAAGAAGATCATTTGTGCGAGGGCTTTCCCCTTTTTAATACCAGGGTTATTACTCCAGTACTGAAATAATCAGGAACTATACCACAACAGAATATTATCTGAAAGAGTAAAGTCAGATGTTCAGTCAGGAGAGGGGAACCAAATCTTAGATGCTTTGCGCAAGAGGTCATCAACACCACGAGAAATTTTCTTTTTTAGCTCAGAAATGTACTCAGTAATCGCTGATCAAGGAACAGTAAAACTGATCTCATCAATTGATTGGCCAAAGCAACCATCAAGCTTCCTTTCATATTGATTTGACAATGATGTATCAAACTTGGAAAATGAGCTTTTAAAATAACCATACCCCTGGTCACTGGTAATTTTGACAGAATTATCGGCTTTTGAATTATCTCTTTTGAGCACTTTCCATAGGAAATTAGGATCACTTGTTGCTTCACTTGATAGTTCAGCTACTGATTTAGCCAGGTGTTGCCTAAGCACATTAGCGGAATGTCGCTTTGTTTTCAGATGAATTTCATTTACCAAAACTTGCCCTGGCATACCACACTCCTTCCAGACACAAAACCAAAATTTAGATTTCGCACAAGAATCAACGAGGTCAGGGTTACCTAACCAACCATGCTCCTCAGTCCCAAGACGTACTCTTCTTATGGGTACAATAGCACGCTCGGCAGCGCGTAGAGCGTGAACGATCTCAGCACAGTAAACATTCAGGAAGGTTTGCTTCTCTGCAAAGGTTAATAGGTTTTTTTTGGGGGGGAAAGTAGATGAAACAGCACTTTTATCTTTTTCAAAATAGAATCACTAACAGCCCGTAACGTAAACATATTCAACGTAAGCCCATTCAGTGGTTTCACGTCATTTACTACAATTTTCTGAACCTGGATCACTTGGTGCAATAAGTTGAACAGGGAATATATTACTGATAGGCGTATGGTCTGAGATTTGGAAAGTGGAGATAAGTGAGGATCCGGAGTCTGGTTTTACATTCAGAGAAAACATGAGAAACATGAAAAAGTCCAGAGAAGAGGTACTGCCAGAGTTATGGTTGTATGTGAAACCTTAGGCATTCTCGACCACCAACAGCTGAGGGCAGATACTATTCAGGATATTTGCGCGACTGGTACTGTCGTCAAAAAGATAACAGTTTATATCACCAGCAAGGACTACTGCTAAGTTCTGCACTTCACAATCAGACACGAAGGAACTGACTAGGGTGCAAGCTTGATCAAATTATCTTTCTACTGTATCATTACGGTAATGGGTGGGTAAATACACTGAGACCACCATATATTTCTGAATTTTGACTGCCGTAAAATAGTCACAGTCGCAAAAAAGTTCGTGCATGATAAGCAACTATACTTTTTAGAAGTTTTAAATTTTATAAATTTTTATCAGTTTCCATAAGCAACTATGCTTATAAAAACTTAGCACCGTAAGTCAATTCCAAAACTGTGTTAGTAAATTTGTGTTGTTAATTACTGAAGTAATAGACATAGGAAAAAGCCTTCGGC
The DNA here is from genome assembly GCF_032884065.1 of Artemia franciscana. NCBI lineage: Eukaryota > Metazoa > Arthropoda > Branchiopoda > Anostraca > Artemiidae > Artemia > Artemia franciscana. The sequence goes on from NC_088867.1 coordinate 42,791,283, forward strand.
CTTTTCTTAGCTGGGTATAGTAAAGAACGATGGGAATAGGCAGCATAGTCACTCAAATATGACATGTCCAGTATAACATCATTTTGCATGCGATAATGCAGTTTTTCCAAAAAATTATATTTGTTTTTAACTTTATGTTTTTTCAACTACAAAAGCACGTAGAACTAGCAATTTAATTTAAAATGAGTCCTTAAAAAGCTGTTTATAATGCATCGATGCCACGCTATCGGTGAAGAAGGAAAAACACAGCAGTGCTACCCATGCAAAACAGTGCTTTTGAGTCCTTAAAAAGCTGTTTATAATGTATCGATGCCACGCTATCGGTGAAGAAGGAAAAACACAGCAGTGCTACCCATGCAAAACAGTGCTTTTGAGTCCTTAAAAAGCTGTTTATAATGTATCGATGCCACGCTATCGGTGGAGAAGGAAAAACACAGCAGTGCTACCCATGCAAAACAGTGCTTTTGGGTCCTTAAAAAGCTGTTTATAATGTATCGATGCCACGCTATCGGTGGAGAAGGAAAAACACAGCAGTGCTACCCATGCAAAACAGTGCTTTTGGGTCCTTAAAAAGCTGTTTATAATGTATCGATGCCACGCTATCGGTGGAGAAGGAAAAACACAGCAGTGCTACCCATGCAAAACAGTGCTTTTGGGTCCTTAAAAAGCTGTTTATAATGTATCGATGCCACGCTATCGGTGGAGAAGGAAAAACACAGCAGTGCTACCCATGCAAAACAGTGCTTTTGGGTCCTTAAAAAGCTGTTTATAATGTATCGATGCCACGCTATCGGTGGAGAAGGAAAAACACAGCAGTGCTACCCATGCAAAACAGTGCTTTTGGGTCCTTAAAAAGCTGTTTATAATGTATCGATGCCACGCTATCGGTGGAGAAGGAAAAACACAGCAGTGCTACCCATGCAAAACAGTGCTTTTGGGTCCTTAAAAAGCTGTTTATAATGTATCGATGCCACGCTATCGGTGGAGAAGGAAAAACACAGCAGTGCTACCCATGCAAAACAGTGCTTTTGGGTCCTTAAAAAAGCTGTTTATAATGTATCGATGCCACGCTATCGGTGGAGAAGGAAAAACACAGCAGTGCTACCCATGCAAACAGTGCTTTTGAGTCCTTAAAAAACTGTTTATAATGTATTGATGCCACGCTATCGGTGAAGAAGGAAAAACACAGCAGTGCTACCCATGCAAAACAGTGCTTTTGGGTCCTTAAAAAGCTGTTTATAATGTATTGATGCCACGCTATCGGTGAAGAAGTAAAAACACAGCAGTGCTACCCATGCAAAACAGTGCTTTTGGGTCCTTAAAAAGCTGTTTATAATGTATCGATGCCACGCTATCGGTGGAGAAGGAAAAAAAAAGCAGTGCTACCCATGCAAAACAGTGCTTTTGGGTCCTTAAAATGCTGTTTATAATGTATCGATGCCACGCTATCGGTGGATAAGGAAAAACACAGCAGTGCTACCCATGCAAAACAGTGCTTTTGGGTCCTTAAAAAGCTGTTTATAATGTATCGGTGCCACGCTATCGGTGGAGAAGGAAAAACACAGCAGTGCTACCCATGCAAAACAGTGCTTTTGGGTCCTTAAAAAGCTGTTTATAATGTATCGATGCCATGCTATCGGTGGAGGAGGAAAAACACAGCAGTGCTACCCATGCAAACAGTGCTTTTGAGTCCTTAAAAAACTGTTTATAATGTATTGATGCCACGCTATCGGTGAAGAAGGAAAAACACAGCAGTGCTACCCATGCAAAACAGTGCTTTTGAGTCCTTAAAAAACTGTTTATAATGTATTGATGCCACGCTATCGGTGAAGAAAGAAAAACACAGCAGTGCTACCCATGCAAAACAGTGCTTTTGGGTCCTTAAAAAGCTGTTTATAATGTATCGATGCCACGCTATCGGTGGAGAAGGAAAAACACAGCAGTGCTACCCATGCAAAACAGTGCTTTTGGGTCCTTAAAAAGCTGTTTATAATGTATCGATGCCACGCTATCGGTGGAGAAGGAAAAACATAGCAGTGCTACCCATGCAAAACAGTGCTTTTGGGTCCTTAAAAAGCTGTTTTTAATGTATCGATGCCACGCTATCGGTGGAGAAGGAAAAACACAGCAGTGCTACCCATGCAAACAGTGCTTTTGAGTCCTTAAAAAACTGTTTATAATGTATTGATGCCACGCTATCGGTGAAGAAGTAAAAACACAGCAGTGCTACCCATGCAAAACAGTGCTTTTGGGTCCTTAAAAAGCTGTTTATAATGTATCGATGCCACGCTATCGGTGGAGAAGGAAAAACACAGCAGTGCTACCCATGCAAAATAGTGCTTTTTGGTCCTTAAAAAGCTGTTTATAATGTATCGATGCCACGCTATCGGTGGAGAAGGAAAAGCACAGCAGTGCTACCCATGCAAACAGTGCTTTTGAGTCCTTAAAAAACTGTTTATAATGTATTGATGCCACGCTATCGGTGAAGAAGGAAAAACACAGCAGTGCTACCCAAGCAAAACAGTGCTTTTGGGTCCTTAAAAAGCTGTTTATAATGTATCGATGCCACGCTATCGGTGGAGAAGGAAAAACACAGCAGTGCTACCCATGCAAAACAGTGCTTTTGGGTCCTTAAAAAGTTGTTTATAATGTATCGATGCCACGCTATCGGTGGAGAAGTAAAAACACAGCAGTCTACCCATGCAAAACAGTGCTTTTGGGTCCTTAAAAAGCTGTTTATAATGTATCAATGCCACGCTATCGGTGGAGAAGTAAAAACACAGCAGTGCTACCCATGCAAAACAGTGCTTTTGGGTCCTTAAAAAGCTGTTTATAATGTATCGACCCCACGCTATCGGTAGAGAAGGAAAAACACAGCAGTGCTACCCATGCAAAACAGTGCTTTTGGGTCCTTAAAAAGCTGTTTATAATGTATCGATGCCACGCTATCGGTGGAGAAGGAAAAACACAGCAGTGCTACCCATGCAAAACAGTGCTTTTGGGTCCTTAAAAAGCTGTTTATAATATATCGATGCCACGCTATCGGTGGAGAAGGAAAAACACAGCAGTGCTACCCATGTAAAACAGTGCTTTTGGGTCCTTAAAAAACTGTTTATAATGTATCGATGCCACGCTATCGGTGGAGAAGGAAAAACACAGCAGTGCTACCCATGCAAAACAGTACTTTTGGGTCCTTAAAAAGCTGTTTATAATGTATCGATGCCACGCTATCGGTGGAGAAGGAAAAACACAGCAGTGCTACCCATGCAAACAGTGCTTTTGAGTCCTTAAAAAACTGTTTATAATGTATTGATGCCACGCTATCGGTGAAGAAGGAAAAACACAGCAGTGCTACCCATGCAAAACAGTGCTTTTGGGTCCTTAAAAAGCTGTTTATAATGTATCGATGCCACGCTATCGGTGCAGAAGGAAAAACACAGCAGTGCTACCCATGCAAAACAGTACTTTTGGGTCCTTAAAAAGCTGTTTATAATGTATCGATGCCACGCTATCGGTGGAGAAGTAAAAACACAGCAGTTCTACCCATGCAAAACAGTGCTTTTGGGTCCTTAAAAAGCTGTTTATAATGTATCGATGCCACGCTATCGGTGGAGAAATAAAAACACAGCAGTGCTACCCATGCAAAACAGTGCTTTTGGGTCCTTAAAAAGCTGTTTATAATGTATCGATGCCACGCTATCGGTGGAGAAGGAAAAACACAGCAGTGCTACCCATGCAAAACAGTGCTTTTGGGTCCTTAAAAAGCTGTTTATAATGTATCGATGCCACGCTATCGGTGGAGAAGGAAAAACACAGCAGTGCTACCCATGCAAAACAGTGCTTTTGGGTCCTTAAAAAGCTGTTTATAATGTATCGATGCCACGCTATCGGTGGATAAGGAAAAACACAGCAGTGCTACCCATGCAAAACAGTGCTTTTGGGTCCTTAAAAAGCTGTTTATAATGTATCGATGCCACGCTATCGGAGGAGAAGGAAAAACACAGCAGTGCTACCCATGCAAACAGTGCTTTTGAGTCCTTAAAAAACTGTTTATAATGTATTGATGCCACGCTATCGGTGAAGAAGGAAAAACACAGCAGTGCTACCCATGCAAAACAGTGCTTTTGGGTCCTTAAAAAGCTGTTTATAATGTATCGATGCCACGCTATCGGCGGAGAAGGAAAAACACAGCAGTGCTACCCATGCAAAACAGTACTTTTGGGTCCTTAAAAAGCTGTTTATAATGTATCGATGCCACGCTATCGGTGGAGAAGGAAAAACACAGCAGTGCTACCCATGCAAAACAGTGCTTTTGGGTCCTTAAAAAGCTGTTTATAATGTATCGATGCCACGCTATCGGTGGAGAAGTAAAAACACAGCAGTGCTACCCATGCAAAACAGTGCTTTTGGGTCCTTAAAAAGCTGTTTATAATGTATCGATGCCACGCTATCGGTGGAGAAGGAAAAACACAGCAGTGCTACCCATGCAAAACAGTGCTTTTGGGTCCTTAAACAGCTGTTTATAATGTATCGATGCCACGCTATCGGTGGAGAAGGAAAAACACAGCAGTGCTACCCATGCAAAACAGTGCTTTTAGGTCCTTAAAAAGCTGTTTATAATGTATCGATGCCACGCTATCGGTGGAGAAGGAAAAACAAAGCAGTGCTACCCATGCAAAACAGTGCTTTCGGGTCCTTAAAAAGCTGTTTATAATGTATCGATGCCACGCTATCGGTGGAGAAGGAAAAACACAGCAGTGCTACCCATACAAAACAGTGCTTTTGGGTCCTTAAAAAGCTGTTTATAATGTATCGATGCCACGCTATCGGTGGAGAAGGAAAAACACAGCAGTGCTACCCATGCAAAACAGTGCTTTTGAGTCCTTAAAAAGCTGTTTATAATGTATCGATGCCACGCTATCGGTGGAGAAGGAAAAACACAGCAGTGCTACCCATGCAAACAGTGCTTTTGAGTCCTTAAAAAACTGTTTATAATGTATTGATGCCAAGCTATCGGTGAAGAAGGAAAAACACAGCAGTGCTACCCATGCAAAACAGTGCTTTTGGGTCCTTAAAAAGCTGTTTATAATGTATCGATGCCACGCTATCGGTGGAGAAGGAAAAACACAGCAGTGCTACCCATGCAAAACAGTGCTTTTGGGTCCTTAAAAAGCTGTTTATAATGTATCGATGCCACGCTATCGGTGGAGAAGTAAAAACACAGCAGTGCTACCCATGCAAAACAGTGCTTTTGGGTCCTTAAAAAGCTGTTTATAATGTATCGATGCCACGCTATCGGTGGAGAAGGAAAAACACAGCAGTGCTACCCATGCAAAACAGTGCTTTTCCTTGTTGTTTAAGCCAAGGGACTGTAAGTTTTCTGTTTACGGTTTTCAACCATGGCGATTCTAGTGGTATACTTTCTGCTTAGATCTGATGCTATTTTGCAGTGATTTCAGGCCATTTTTTGAAATTCCCATAAATTAGTTTTCAGAATAGCATTTTACTATTAAGACTAACCGCGATAATAGTTACCAATACTAAATCAGGTACAAACAGAACTTTTGGTCACTATCGAGTTCTTTTTTTGTTTTGTTTTTTATACTATGGGCCGCGGTTCGTTCTTTACCTTGTTACAGCTACTGCAGAAACCATGATAAATCATCAGCTGGTAATGACACAAAGTCTGCAGTAACTATGAGCTAGTCCTCCCTCTTCAAAAGGAAGGAAACCACTTTCATATGTGCTTAAAGTTCATCTCAATATATATTTATAATTACTTTTTTTGCCAAGACAAGCGGGTTACAACGAGATGGCAGAGAACTGTCTAAATGTGCCTATCTATGTGGCTCTCATAGGTTTGTCTTAGTAACTCCGTCGTAAAGTGCTATAAGGCCCCTTCTTGAATGAAAAGGCTAGGAACCATAACAAGGCTTTTGGCCTCCATGGTGGTCACTATAATCTACATGGTAAAAAATTTATAACATGAAATTTATAATCCCCCTCTTGTTTTTCCCCTCCTAACCCTAATAGTAAACAACAACTAAAAGCATGTTAAAAAAAACATTGCCTGGCTAGTAAAACTGCCTGGCTGAGTGAAAAATTCCACTAGAGTTGACCAAATAGGTACCTGGAGATATCTGGGGCGAAACACGGGAAGTGTCGGATGATCTGCTCCTAACCACGCATTACACTCCCGGCCGAAGGCAGAAAATCAGGAAACCGGTACCTGCGCTACGCAGGCCATTGTAAGCATTTGAAAAAAAAATTAAGAAGAAAAAATTATCAAAGATATTAGTGACAACACACACCTTTGACTTTCTAGTTCTGTAACAAAGTATTATATTTTTGGTGGAAGAGTTTAAGCAAGGTTGAAAGAAAAACCTATATATAATGTTGTATTTAAGCTAAAATTATTTTGACTTTTTTTTGTTTCATCACCTAAATTAAAGATCTTTTTTGCGGTTTATTTTCGATGTTTAAAGAAAAATGTAATCTAGTCAAAATGAATTTTTGAAAAGTCAAAATATGCCTTACGGAAGAAAAGAGTGAAGTTGGAACTTCAAACGAATGAAAATTATTGCTTCCCCAATGAGAAAAGATGCAACTACAATTAGCTCAAACAAGTTGACTCGTGACATTTTTCAAAATATATATATATATAGAATTCTAAAACCTAACGTTTCACTGAGAACTTGTTTGAGTTTCTTAGAGAATTATAATTGTATACTAAAAGTTATCGATATCTTGATCACTGGGGGACTTACAGATTAGTCTTTTATTTTCCCCAGGCTACTCATTGAATTTTTTTTTTTATCCAGAGAGCATCTTGTTTTTCTTATGTCGGTTGTTTATTTAAGCTAGAAGCCAACGTAGCAGTAATTTTTCCTCACTTTAAGTTTCAAATTTGCTCCTTACTTCTGTAAGAAAACCTTGCTTTTTGAAAATTAATCTACAAAGGAAAAGAGAACAATAGTTCTTTCTCTCTCTCTCTCTCTTTCTTTCTTTGATTCTCTGTCTCTTTCTCCTTTAGCAATGTGTTACCCTACCTACTGCTTTCCTAGTGACTATACATTGAACTAAGAGTAAGATTGAGTCTCAGGAACCATAAAATTTTTCATGGTTAAAAGAGATACTTTTTCTTAACAAAAAAAAATTTAAAAAATAAAATCAAATTAAATTAAAAAGCAAGCTTAAAACCTTCATCTGAGCCTCGCTTGAAACTATTGGTTGTGCGAACTGACTTTAAACGTTAATTCCTGAACCGGCTTCTAGGCCCAAGAGAATGTTTATTACGTACTTTGAAGAGCCGTTGCTATATTAGTAGTAGTAGTAGCGTACATATATTACATTTGGTCACATTGGCCTTTGGTCAAACATACAATTTTTCATCATAGAAATACTTTTCCTTAGCTAAAAAAAAAAAAGAAGTCAAACTGTTAGAATTAGAAATCAAGCTTAAAACCCTCAGCCAATTTAAACCTCATATAAAACAACTATTCATGCGAACTGACTTTATTTATTAATTCCCGGCTCGGCTTCTAGGCCCAAGAGAATGTATGTTCCGTATTTTGAAGAGCCGCTGCAATCAGTTCATCGATCGAAGACGCTCAACAAATCAACGTCGTCGCCATCCATTCCATCAGAAAAAATGTGAAATTGATTTTTTACCTCTAGTTCATCTTGTCAATTCCGCTCCTCGTCAAATTGAACAGAGACTTGTATGCAGGGACAATATCCCAGGTGAGTTTTGTTGATCTTAGCTACATTACTTGGATATTAATTTCTCCAAGTTTCTTACTTTACCTAAGAATGTCATCAACTTCATTCCTTTCTCGAGAGCTAAAGGAATGTTGCCGTAAGGAGGTTCTTGGTTTCCGTCCAAAAAGGGATTGTTTAAAGAAATCGTGATAAATTGTATTTTAGTAATTTTGTTCTTTTTATCTTATAACGAGCCAGAACGTACCTGAGGGGGAGGCTCGACCCTCCCCCAGAAATCCTAAGCTTTTGTAAATTCTTGGCCACTTGTAATTCAAATTGTCACAAGTCAAATTACTGGCCCCTCCACCAGCTTAGGGGTCTAATAATATAGTCTTGTTATTTATGTATATTCGTTACGATTCGCCACTTGGATGTTATTTTTAAGTGATATATTTTTAGAAGTGTGTAATTTCAATTTTAGACACGAACAAGTTGAAATTTCCGTTTTATGTAAGTTCAAGTCAGCACTAAGGGGAGTATTAAAATTGTACAGAAATAAAGGAATGAAGATTATACATAGATTCTAGCGAAAAACAGATTTCTTCCTAACTGCTGAGAACGTTTATGGCTGCTGAGAAAAAAATCATTTGGTTTCTTAGATCCAACCAAAATTATTTAGATTTAAAATGAATATTAATTTGAAAATTTATCTGGGAATAAGGAAAACAAGTTTAACAGACAAGCTAACAATAGGCTAAACAGACATAAAAACTGACTGGAGTAATCGATGAAGTGTTTCACGATGTTTGTTTCAGCTAAATTTTCTTGCAAAAAACTTCGTGTTTTAGAATATCTAAGTCGACTTGAGTTTTAAATGGACACTTCCTTAGTTCCTTATATTACAAACGAACAAGCCAACTAGAGTTTTTTAAAATTTTAGATAAAAACCAAAGATTTTTCAACTCAAAGCAAGGGTCTCAATAGCCTTTGTGTTTCAACAGAAGCTATTTAAACATCAAAACTAAAGACGAGCAGAAATTATTCTACATATTGAGGATTGACCTTTCCTCAACCTCTTGCACTTTGTGCTAAATTTTTCAATGCCATTAAATAGCTTCTTATTCCAATTCAATAGCCCTTGTGTTGAAACAGTCGCTCCTAAAGAAATGAAACAAAAAGTGGAACTTCAGTGAAAAGAGCAAGGGGCTGAAGATGGGGGATTCTTTCTCATTGACGGAATATTTTCTGTTCGTTTTAAGTTTTAATATTACTACTTTATTTCAGTTTTTTTTTCTGATTGTTTTTCAAATCATACCCAGGCCTATTTCTTGCTGTTAAGTTGGAAATATCGATAATTATAAGTGCATTAGCAGCGTCTCACTTTTTCGGTTTTTTCTGCTTAAAATTTAAAATGTTACAAAATTTGAATATTCGTCAAAATGCTCTATGAACAGTAGTTTTGTTGAATCAGTTCTTAATCCTGTTTTTGTTACAGAATTTTAGGTGGAGGGATAGGGGTTCTATTATTCACATCGAGGGAGATTCTGCGCGACTTTAGACCTTCTACGCGGCTGAAGGCCTCGTGTTCTCTACAGTAGGGTTCTCTGATGTTTAAATGCGATGTACATGTTACCGTGAGGGTCCGCAAATTGGTGAATGTCGACATTCACCGGTGAATGTCCGAAACATCTTTTGATACTTATGTATTATACGAGAAACACTCGATAGTTTGGATCGAGAAAATGAGACATTACCCGTTTTTCACGATGTTAATACGAGACAATTAGCTTTGGCTTGCTGGGAGAATAAATTGTACCTATATTCTATATAACATTTAGTTGGTACTTTGGTTAGGTTATGTTAGTTTAGGATACGTATTTAATACAATGCGCTCTGGGCGGCCCTCCTTCCATAATTCTTTGTTGTAGTTAATTCTTTGCGATGTACATGTTACCCTGAGTGTCCGTAAATTGGTAAATGTCGACATTCACCGGTGAAAGTCCGAAATATCTTTTGATACTTATGTATTATTAAATAAAAAAAACTAATTTTTTTAGCTGAAAGTAAGGAGCGGCATTAAAACTTAAAACGAACAGAAATTACTCCGTATATGAAATGGGTTGTCCCCTCCGCAATCCCTTGCTCTTTGCGCTAAAGCTTTTAATGGTTTTAAAAAGTAGAATTGTGGCAAAGAGTCAAACTTTAGCGTAAAGAGCGAGGAAAGTTTTAATGCCGCTCCTTACTTTCAGCTAAAAAAATTAGTTTTTTTTATTTAATTTCTGAACGTTTTTGAATTAATGTATGTTTGGTTTTGGTTCTCCGCACATAAATTATTAAAATGAAATTTGTATATTAATTCTTTTTTGGCTAAATGGCTTTCTCTTAGTTTTGATCAGACGATTTTGAGAAATAAGGGGTGTAGAAGGAGGCCTAGCTGCCCTCCAATTTTTCGGTTACTTAAAAAGGCAACTAGAACTTTTGATTTTTAACGAACGTTTTTATTAGTAAAAAATATACGTAACTTAAGAATTAACTTACGTAACAAACTTTCATAATCTTATATTTTTATTATGTATACGAGGGGGTTTGTACCCTCGTTAATACCTCGCTCTTTAAACTAAATCGTAAGTTTTGTCCCAATTCCTTAAGAATGACACCCTGAATCAGAAAGGCCGCAGAATAAATAGTTGAAATTACTAAAAATACTTTAGCATAAAGAGCGAGTTATTTATCTCCTCCTAAATACCTCGCTCTTTATGCTAAAGTATTTTTAGAACCCCTCATATGCGTAATAATCTCTGTTCGTTTTAATTTTCAATGCTACTCCTTCCTTTCATTTGAAAAAAACGTTTTCATGTTTATTTTTCATTGTTTTCTTATAGTAATGCTAGAAAATCCTGCGCCCTTTTCATTGAATTTTCCTTCCCCCATGACAGATTCCTCCAAGGAAAGATTTTCCAACATAACCCCCTCCTCTCAGCCCCACCCCCAAACAAAATAAAATCCCCCTGAAAACGTATGTACACTTCCCAATAACCATTACTATATGTAAACACTGGTCAAAGTTTGTAACTTGCAGCCCCTCCCCCAGGGATTGTGGGGGAGTAATTCATCCCAAAAGACATAGTTATTATGGTTTTCGACTATTTTGAACAAAATGACTATCTCAAAATTTTGATCCGTTGACTTCGGGAAAAAAATGACCGTGGGAGGGGGCCTAGATGCCCTCCTATTTTTTTGGTCACTTAAAAAGGGCACTAGAACTTTTCATTTCCGTTAGAATGAGCCCTCTTGCGACATTCTAGGACCACATGGTCGATACGATGACCCCTGGGGAAAAAAAAACAAACAAATAAACACGCACCCGTGATTTGTCTTCTGGCAAAAAATACAAAATTCCACATTTTTGTAGATAGGAGCTTGAAACTTCTATAGTAGGGTTCTCTGATACCCTGAATCTGATGGTGTCATTTTCGTTAAGATTCTACGACTTTTAGGGGGTGTTTCCCCCTATTTTCTTAAATAAGGCAAATTTTCTCAGGCTCGTAACTTTTGATGGGTAAGACTAAACTTGATGAAACTTATATATTTAAAATCAGCATTAAAATGCGATTCTTTTGATGTAGCTATTGATATCAAAATCAATTTTTTAGAGTTTTTGTAACTATTGAGCCGGGTCGCTCCTTACTACAGTTCGTTACCACGAACTGTTTGATACGAGAAACGCTCGAGATTTTGGATCGTGAACATGAGACAAAATCCGTTTTTGACGATATGAATACGAGACAATTAGCTTCGGCTCGCTGGGAAAATATATTGTAGCTATATTCTAATTAAACATTTAGTTGGTATTTTGGTTATGTGTTTAATATGATGTGCTCTGAGCAGATAATTCCCTCCAGAGGGGAACAATATTCCTTCCATAATTCTTTGTTGTAGTTTTCACAATTTTGTTTCCCACGCTCATTTTTTTTCCCAATGTCAACACATCAAAATTTTGAGATAGCAATTTTCTCAGCATAGTCGAAAAACATAATAAGATGTCTTTGGGTACGACTTACTCCCCCATAATTCCTGGGGGAGGGGCTGCAAGTTACAAACTTTGCCAGTGTTTACATACAGTAATGCTTATTGGGAAGCGTACAGATGTTTTCAAGTTGTTGTTTTTTTTCGTTGAGGGGAGGGAGCTACGTTGAAGGATCTTTACTTGGAGAAATTTGTCATGGGGGAAAAGAAATACCATGAAGGGGGCGCAGGATTTTCTAGCATTATTAAAAAATTGAAAAAATAATAATTAAAAAGTCTTTCAACTGAAGGTAAGGAGCAGCATTAAAACTTAAAACGAACAGAAATTATGACGCATATGAGGGGTTCATCTCCTCCTAAATACTTCGCTCTTTCCGCTAAAGTACTTTTAGTAATTTCAACTATTTATTCTACGGCCTTTGTGATTCTGGGGTCATTCTTAAAAAAACAGGACAAAATTTAAGCTTTAGTGTAAAGAGCGAGGCATTGACGAGTGGGCAAACCCTCTCATATGTGTAATAGAAATATACAAATATAGAAGTTCGTTACGTAAGTTAATTTGTAATTTACGTATATTTATTACTAACAAAAATGTTCGTAAAAAAAAAACAACTAAAAAGTTCTAGTTGCTTTTATAAGCTACCAAACATTTGAGGGCAACTAGGCCTCCTCCCTCACCATTTTTTATCAAAATCGTCGGAACAAAAATATGAGAGAGCCATTTAGACAAAAAAAAATTAATATGCAAATTTGTTTTAATTTCTCATGTGCGTTGTCCTTTTTGGCCAACCGTCTGGGGTTACACGGAAAGCAGGTCGTCCTTGTCTGGGTTGGGAGGATGTCATGAATAAAGATTTAAAGGAAATGGGAACTTCCTGGGAGGGTGTAAAGAGGGAGGCTATAAATAGATTAGGTTGGAGGAGGAGCGTGCGTAGCTGTGTTGGCCTCAGGCGGCTTGGTGCTGCAGTGAGTTATTAGTAGTAGCAGTAGTAGTAGTAGGTGAGCCAAAATCAAAACATGAGCCAAAATTTTAAAACGTTCAGAAATTAAATAAAAAAACAAGTTTTTTTTAACTGCAAGTAAGGAGAGACATCAAAACTTAAAAAAAAAACAGAAATTGTTCCGTATATGAAAGGGGTTGTCCTCTCCTCAACGCCTCGCTCTTTACGCTAGTTTTTTATTGTTTTAAAAGTAGAGTTGCGAGAAAGAGTCAGACTTTAGCGTAAAGAGCGAGGCGTTGAAGAGAGGACAGCCCCTTTCATATACGGAATAATTTCTGTTCGTTTTAAGTTTTAATGTCGCTCCTTACTTGCAGTTAAAACAAACTTGTTTTTTTTTTTTTTTTTTCATTTAATAGCTTACATAAGACTGAAAAAGCTGGTTTGCAAAGCTAATTGAATCCAGCCAGAGAAAAAGGAATTTTGAATATTCGACGGTGAATGTCGACATTAACCAGATTTCGGACATTCACGGTAACATATACATATACTAAAATACATTAAAATACTGTATAAGAGCCTCGTTGCGAGACTCATTGTGCTTTTATATACAATGTTTCAATGTATTTGAGCGTATATATACAATGTATTAGACACAAGAGAGCCCTGTTGTAGAGGGCGCGAGGGCTTCAGCCGCGTAGAAGATCTAAGTTATGCAGAACTTCCATCGATATAATCTTTAACACCCCGTCAGTAAAAATAGCGCTGCTTAAATAAAGGGCCAGTCAGCGCATTTTTAAATTCATTTTATTTTGAAACGTCGTTCATTTTATATATTTCGGAACACGGGGAAGAGGTGATGGCGTAAACTTCCGAGGAAATCATTCCTTTGGGAAATTTCTAGTGTATATTTAAGACTTAAAAGTGAGTAAAGGCAACCAGTCCCGTCCCATACCTTTTTTGCCATCCGACCCCTATGTAAACTCCAAAGACATCTGATCAAATTTTTGATTTAGTAATATTATTTGAAATAGTCGTAAGGTCAAGTAGATAAACCTCCAGGAATTACGTAATTTGTTTTAGAAGGGGAGGGATGGTAGGGGATCTGGAAACAGTAAAAAAAAACTTTTGACTCTGTCCAGTCTAAATCTTACGACCATAGGTCCATAGGGCAATGGATCCAATGTAGATGAAAAATTTCCGGGGCACGGCCCCCTTCGAAAAATGGGCCTGAAAAGGGGTTAAAACATTTTTTTATAGGCTCAAAACTTGCATCCGTGAGATAATGAGACTTCAATGCAAACGGGAAAAAGAAAAAAAAAATATTAGTTCCCCAAATTATGCCCGATAAAGGGTCAAATAAGAGGGAAGAGACTTTTGCTCGGCCACTTCTCAAGGGAGGTCATGGGAGATTGGTAATAAAAGCTTGAGAGGACGCTCATTCAACTGGAAACCGAAATTTCAAACGCTCTTTTAAGGGCCAAACGTGATTTAAGGGCAACCAACCTCCTTCCCTTGTCCTTTTACTCCTCTCTCGTTAATCTCATGGTGTTGTATTGAATTTGGAGACAATGATTTTATTCAGAAATGATGAAAATTCTAATAATCATGCTTCCCAGGTCAAAGAAATCCCCAACCCCAGGACCAATAGCCTTGCACTACACTAATTAGCCATTGTTCACAGAGACTTTAGTAGAAAAGCTCTTAGGGATCGTTCATTTGGACAAGATTCCCAAGTTTGCACAAGGATATGATGTGGAAACCCCACGGGTAACTGAACACATTAAAAGACGTTATGCGCACTTGAATGCAATGTGTCAGGAATTCCTTGGAGGATAAAATAGAAACTTCTAGGTCGTGTTAAAGGGGGAACAATGAATTAAGGATTTTGACTTGGGGAGGGGGAGTGGTAGATCAAAACACGCTAAGTGCACCCAGACTATCGAATTAGCATATCTACAATGTCTTGGCAACAGTTTTGGGGATGAATAAGACTTTGGGGGAAAAAGACTTTTATTGACATTATATTGACTGACTTATAAAAGACAATTTTTATGTCTAACCCTCCCAAACTTTTTTTGCACTATAAATTCCTGACTATGCAACTGTGCCTCCCTGGCCTTAAAGACTCTCTAAAATACCTTTCTTGTACGACGAACTATTGCTTTCTAGCATTGAATACCCAGCAAAATTTCAGTTGAATTACGTAGGTTTTTAAAATAATAGAAATCGTCGCACTTTCTGAATAGTCTCTGTTGTGACATGAGGGAAGTCTAATCTCTATTCCATCTCTATCATTGCCCAATTCCTGAAAATGCCTTGCACAATGCAGGCCCGGAAGTAGGTAGGAATTAATTCTAAAATTTGGGAAATTATCTTTGGGGAAAGAGTCCAGAATATAGCGAGTCTTAAGATTTTTATTGCTCTAGAAACAACCTCCTCCTGCGTTATAACGGCCTTTGAATAAGTCCTAAAGTTCTCACATAGGTATAATGTAAATCGTCTTCTTCATACGGTCCAAGATGAAAAATTCAACAATATAACACCAGAAGAGTGTGACACCAGAGGCTGATTCATAGGACAGCCTCATTCTGTCGGGTGTTCCTATTCATGTGGAAGAGTTTTCTTTTTGTATTGTGTATTTTAAACATAGCTTTTACAATATTCCAATCATCATTTATTTGGCTTATGGTGGAAGCTAAAGTATGGTCATTGTTTGTCCATACGCCATCCATAAACTATAGACAAGAGACAACGATTCCGAGCATCTCTTCTGCTTCTTATCCTCTATTTGAATACTGTTCAAGATTTTCTGCTCTGTAAATAATTAATGCGGTATATGTACAGTGTAGATTATGCCGAAATTAATCATTTTCTAGATTTAATTAGTTTCTTTTTAAGGGTATGCTAATTGTCCGTCACTACGCTCACGAGAAGAAACAGCGGAAATTATTTGTGACCCTTTGAGTACAAATACAAAAAGGTGTGATACAACTCATGAATATGTGCGAACAAGGTGCCGGGCTTTTGAAACGTGTGATCAAGCTGTTATACTAGCGGGTGGCTGGAATTGGCAAATGAGTGGCTATGATTCACTGTCAAATGTTTTGTCCATGTACAAACTGCTTCGACACAATGGCTTTGGAAAGCCGAATGTGAAGATTTTTTTTGCCAATGGAGTAAGGATAAGTCAAGGTAAGTGCCACAAGTTTAGACTATTGCCGCCAAGGGGTCTAGAATAATCCGAGTTTGGCAAAGGAGATTTTAAAAAGTAGGCAAAATGTGAATCAAAGTATCGTCGTTAAAGTGAAGATAGCCAACAAGGGTGTATGCACGTATTTTTTCGAAATATGTTGGTTCTGTTAAAAAAAATGTTTCCTAAAAATATAAATTTTTTGGAAGTATCATATAATTTTAACTATCGGATATTTTAGCTTTCATTCAAAGGGGAATGCTAAAATTCCTTACCCCCCCCCCCCATGGATGCCTTTGTAAGTCAAGACCAGTGCTACGGAGCTAGGCTATTTTCAGCTAATTGGGGTAGTATAATTTTATTCAACTAGTAAATTTTTGAAGAATTTGCCCAATGGGGAAAGCAGAATTTGTGTTAGCCCTCTAATACCATAACAATGACTCAAACCCCGACTGGCAACTATAAAAAGAAATTAAACAATGTTTTGTATATTTGCTAAATTTTGAAAACAAAATTAAATTTGTTTATTTAATAAACAAACAAGATTCGTCTTTGGTCGCAAAAATTAATTGAAAAATTTGCACCACGGATCACGAGAATAAGAAGGCGCTGCGCTAGAAAGAGCTACTCCAGATAATGGTGCAGAACCATTATATCGACAGTGGTACGAGATCCTTTATCTCAATCTCTAGCAGTTCACGGTGATGAACTTCAGATGAGAAGTGACATGGGGTAATAGTAAGCTGAATATATATATAAAAAAGGTGAATTGTAATAACAATATATATATCAAAAGAATTTTCTTTCCATTATAATTCTGAACATTTAAAATTCATTAATTTTAAAATCGCCCATCAAAAGTAAGCAGGCTGAGAAAATTTGCTCTATTTTCGATAAAGGGGGTAGAATTTACACCTTGATTTATCATGATAAAATTTACACATCAAATTCAGCGTATCAGAAAACCTTGTTCTAAAGTTTTCAAGCAAGCACCTATCTACAAAAATGAGAAATCTTTTTTTTTGCGGAATATTTTGCGGAAGGCAACAGCTTGCCCTTCGGGGTACGGATGATTCCGGTCCCATTTCACTCACAGATCCAGAACCATCTCAAAATTATGTCAATTTCCGATCTCTTTTCGACTAAGGGCAAGGATTGGTGAAAAAAGTCTGGTGAAACAGCAGTAAATGCCACTTATGTTTCTCCAAAGGTTCAGAATGGTCTGATTGCCGATTGTTGAGAAATTCATAATTGTCAAAAAAGTAAACGCAAGTCCTTGCCTTTTGGTGCTTGCTGACGAAATGGCGTACGTTCCCGATACGGAATAGCTATGTGTTTGCGTCGGATACACCTCTGCTGGAAATCTTCACGAGGATTTTCTTGGTTTTGTCCCACTTACGGATTTATCAGGACAAAGGTCTCGCTTCGGCAATTCTGCATTTTTTGGAAAGCCTTGAACTTGACTTAAACAAGATAGTTGACTAGGGGTATGATGGCGCGGCAGTGAAGAGTGGCCATCTAAGGGACGTTCAGGCCGTTGTATGCCAACTGTATTTAAAGGCACTTTACGTCCACTGTAGCGCACACAGTGTCAACTTTGTCATTTCATCTGTTTGCTCCATTCCAGCATTTGAGCAATTCTTTGGGACCTTATTGCAAATTTGCAATTTCTACAGTGCTTCGCCACTCAGAACCCAAAATCTGAAAGAAAAGATGAACTAACTCTTGCTGGTTTCGTGAAAACCGAACCTGGCCGGACTTCGCGAAACAAGATGGGTCGAGCGCCATGATTTGGTTATGTGTTCTGCGTTCTCCCGAAGAACAGCCCTTTTCCCCTCCTCAACGCCTCGCTCTTTACACCAAAACTTTTTATTGTTTTAAAAAGTAGAATTGTGAGAAAGAGCCAAACTTTAGCGTAAAGAGCGGGGCGTTGAGAAGGGGACAACCCCTTTCATATAGGGAATGAATTCTGTTCGTTTTAAGTTTTAATGTCGCTCTTTACTTTCAGTTGAAACAATTGTTTTTTTTTTTATTTAATCTTTCAAGAACGTTTCCTCAAAACAAGGGTCGTTGAATCAGTGTGACAAGTATCATTAAAACACTATAAGTCTTTAGCGTAAAGAGCAGGGGGAAGCCTGTTTGGTTTAATTTTTAATTTCTCCTCTTTTTTGGCAGATTTTTTTTTTATTTAATAGATATACAGAGCCATAAGCCATGCGTTTGAAGTTTGAATAACTATTTTGCCAAGCAGTCACATAAATATTTTTGGTTTGATTTCAAAGGTTTTGCCATAAAAATTTTACTAAACAGTTTCAGAATCAACTTACGGTACTAAGTTTTTATAAGCATAGCTCCATGGTTTTAAGTTTTTGTTAGCATAGTTGTTTTTCATGCATCTTATGAGAAAATTTTGACATGTTTCAAGACTAGTACACACGATGGGCACAAGGGCAAGACACAAAAGGGGAACAATAACCCCTAGAAAAATCATTAGACTCATAGAAACTCCTTAAAAGCGTCTGTAAGGCTAGATTCTGACCCCCTAGCATAAAACCTTAGACACGATCATAGTCAAGAAAAACATATTCTTCACACTTTTATAGGAAAAAATTCCCATCCATCAATAAGGAACGCCATATCATTTTGCACCAAATGCTGTATAACCCATGGCTATAAATTAAGAAGTTTACAAGACAAGGAAAAAATTTCTTAAGAATGGGACTACAAGAATCATAAATTCTTCTGTCTTAATCCTCTTTTAAAGACAATTTCTTTTTTCTGAGAAGAAAAATTTTTCATGGGTCCAAATATTTTCCTAAGACTTGGATATTAGTCCAAGTTTTAACTCGCTTCTGCAAATAAAATATTCGAAAAACAAAGATTTTCTGAGTACATCACAGATTAATACAACTATTTACTTTGAGTCCGACTACCTCATCCTCTCATTAGACTCAGTGGATTAAACTGATAAACTGCCTTTTCTTAATTGAGAGTTTTCTTAATTAAAAGGACTAAGAAGTTTTTAGTCTCTGAAAAAACTTCTTATTTTTCTAATTAAACGACCCCTGTGTTGCAGGAATTGTTCTTAAAGAATCAAGACAAAATGTCAAACTTTAGAGTAAAGAGTTAGGTATTAAGAAGTGGGAAAACTCCCCGAACAGACAATAATTTCTGTTTGTTTCAAGTTTTGATGTTGCTTCTTACTTTCAAATGAAGTAAGTGATTTATTTGGATTTCTGATCGCATTTTAAATAAAACTGGAAAGTTCGGCTTCCCCTCAACGCAACGATCCTCTAAACAATTCAATCCCGATGAAAATTTACCGCGGACAGTTACCATTAGCATTTCCACATGTAAAATTCAGTCGGTAAATGGAAAGTAAGACAAGTAAAAAGAATTTCTTATAAGAATTATTGCAAATTCCCTCAGCGTTAAATTTCTCCTGAAAAGCTTACCTCCTCGAAACTTCCTTCCCCATAAAAAAATCCCCCTACAGGAAATACCTTCAGTAGAAAATTCACCCTACCCTTCCTCGCCAAAAAATGTATGCATACTTTCCAATAACAAGTACTATAACCTACGTAAACAATGTGCAAATTTAATAACTTAAATGCCTTTCCCCAGTGGCTGTGGGACGTCATGTCATCTCCAAAGACATAGATATTCGGCTTTTCAACTATGCTGAATGGCTATCTCAAAATGTTGAATAAACAGCTTTGGGAAAAAAAGGGGAGTGAAGGGTGGCTAGATGCCCTCCAAACTTTTTGGTCACTAAAAAAAAGAACTAGGACTTTTAATTTCCGTTTGAATAAGCCATTTCTGGATGTTCTATGATCAATGGTTTGATACGATCACCACTTGTGAAGGCAAAAAAATAATTAGAAAAAAAAATCGACATGAATTCGTGATCTTTCTTTTAACAAAAAAAAAGAGGCAACATTCCACATTTTCGAAGATGGGAGCTTGAAACGTCTACAGTAGGGTTCTCTGATGGACTAATTCTGGTAGTGTGATTTTTCTGAAGATTCCTTGACTTTTAGGGAGTGTTTCTCCCCTTTTTCAAAAATCAGGCAAATTTTCTCAGGTACATAGCCTTTGATTACTAAAACTAAACTTAATAAATTTTAAACGCCTGAAATCAGCACAATAAGTCGATTTTTATGATGAATCTATTGATGTCGAGATTCAGTTTTTTAAGTTTCGATTACTATTTATCTGCGTCACTCCATACTTACACTTCGTTACTACAAACTGTTATCAAACAGTTCGTGGTAACGAACTGTAGTAAGGAGCGACCCAGCTCAATAGTAACCGAAACTCCAAAAAATGGAATTTTGATACCAATAATTGCATCAAAAGAATCGCATTGTAATGCTGATTTTAAATATATAAGTTTTATCAAGATCAGTTATACCTATCAAAAGTTACGAGCCTGAGAAAAATTGCCTCATTTTAGAAAATAGGGCGAAACACCCCCTAAAAGCCATACAATCTTAAAGAAAGTCACTCCATCAGATTCAGCGTATCAGAGAACCTTATTGTAGAAGTTTCTAGCTTCTATTTACAAAAATGTGAAATTTCGCTTTTTTTTGCCAGAGACAGATCACGGATGCGTGTTTATTTGTTTTTTTGTTTGTTTTTTTCCCAGGAGTGATCGTATCGACTGAGTGGTCCTAGAATGTCGCGAAAGGGCTAATTCTAACGGAAATTAAAAGTTCTAATGCCCTTTTTAAGTTACCAAGAAAATTAGAGGGCACCTAGGTCCCCTCCCACGCTCATTTTTTCCCAAAATTCACCGGATCAAAATTCTGAGATAGCCATTTTATTTACCATAGTCGAAAAAATAACTATGTCTTTAGGGACAACTTACTCCCCTGCAGTTCCCGTGGGAGGGGCTGCAAGTTAAAAACTTTGACCTGTGTTTACATATAGTAATGATTACTGGGAAGTGTACAGACGTTTTCAGGGGGATTTTTTTTGGTTTAGGGGGAAAGTTGAGGGGGGAGTTACGCGGGAGGATATTTCCATGGAGAAACTTCTCATGGGGGAAGAAAATTTCAATGAAGGGGGCGCAGGATTTTCTAGCATTATTTGAAAAAGCAAGGAAAAAAAATATGAAAAGTTTTTTCTACTGAAAGTAAGGATCAGCATTAAAACTTAAAACGAACAAAAATTATTACGCATATGAGGGGTTTATCTCCTCGTTATTCCTCCCTCTTTGCGCTAAAGTATTTTTTAGTAATTTCAACTATTTATTATACGGTCTTTGTGAGTCAGAGGTCATTCTTAAGGAATTAAGACATGATTTCAGCTTTAGCGTAAAGAGCGAGGTATCGCTGGCGGTTGAACCCCCTCATAAACGCAATAAAAACATACGAATATAGAAGTTTGTTACGTAAGTTAATTCGTAAGTTTACGTATATTTTTTACCAATGAAAACGTTTGTAAAAAATTAATGGTTCTAGTTGCTTTTTTAAGTAATCCAAAAATTTGAGGGCAACTAGGCCTCCTCCCTCACTCCTTTTTCTCAAAGTATTCCAATTAATTGCAATTAATTAATATGCAAATTTCGTTTTAATTATTTATGTGCGGAGAGCCAAGATCAAAACAAACATTAATTCAAAATCGTCCAGAGATTAAATAAAAAAACAAGTTTTTTTAAATGAAAGTAAGGAGCAACATTAAAACTTAAAACGAACAGAAATTACTCCGTATATGAAAGGGGCTTTTCCTCCTCAGCGCCCCGCTCTTTACGCTAAAGTTTCTTACTGTTTTAAAAATAGAGTTAAGAGAAAGAGTCAAACTTTAGCGTAAAGAGCGAGACGTTGAGGAGGAAAAGCCCCTTTCATATACGGAGTAATTTCTGTTCGTTTTAAGTTTTAATGTTGCTCCTTACTTTCATTAAATAAAAAAAACAAGTTTTTTTAACTGAAAGTAAGGAGCGACATTAAAACTTAAAACGAACAGAAATTACTTCGTATATGAAAGAGGCTGCTTCCTCATCAACGCCCCGCTCTTTACGCTAAATTTTGACTCTGTCTCTCAATTCTTCTTTCTAAAACAGTAAAAAACTTCAGCGTAAAGAGCGGGGCGTTGATGAGGAAGCAGCATCTTTCATATACGAAGTAATTTCTGTTCGTTTTAAGTTTTAATGTCGCTCCTTACTTTCAGTTAAAAAAACTTATTTTTTTTTTATTTAATTTCTTAACGTTTTTGAATCAATGCATGTTTTGATTTTGGCTCTCCGCAGAGGAATAATTAAAACGAAATTTGCATTTTTTTTTTTTTTTTTTTTGGCTAAATGGCTTTCTCATAATTTTGATCGAATGGGAACTATTAAAATTAAATTAAAAAGGGAACTAGAACTTTTAATTTTTTGCGAATATTTTTATTAGTAAAAAATTTACGCAACTTATAAATTAGCTTACGTAAAGAACTTTTGTATTCTCATATTTTTATTACTATGAGGGGGTTCACCCCCTTGTCAGATCCTCGCTCTTTACACTAAAGCTTAAATTTTGTCCCAATTCATTAAGAATGACCCCAGAATCACAAAAGCCGTAGAATAAATAGTTGAAATTACTTAAAATACTTTAACGTAAAGAGCGAGGTATTAGGAGGAGGTGAGCCCCTCAAATGGGTAATGATTTCTGTTTGTTTTAAGTTTTAATGCTGTTCCTTACTTCCAGCTGAAAGAACTTTTTCATATTTATTTTTTCATTGTGTTTTTAAATAATGGTAGTAAATCCTGCGCTCCCTTCATGGAGATTTTCTTCCCCCGTGACAAATTATCGATGGAAATTTCCCCCAGCATATCCCCCTCTTCTCAACCCCTCCCCCAACCAAAAAAATCCTCCTGAAAACGCCTGTACACTTCCCAATAACCATTACTATATGTAAGCATTGGTCAAAGTTTGTAACTTGTTGCCCCTCCCATGGGGACTGTGGGGGAGTAAGTAGTCCCCAAAGACATAGTTATAAGGTTTTTCGACTACGCTGAATAAAATGGCTATCTCAGAATTTTGATCCGTTGACTTTGGTAAAATAATTAGCGTGGGAGGGGGCCTAGGTGCCCTCCAATTTTTTTGGTCACTTAAAAAGGGCACTAGAACTTTTCATTTCCATTAGAATGAGCCCTCTTGCAACATTCTAGGACAACTGGGTCGATACGATCACCCCTGGGAAAAAAAAAACAAAAACAAAAAAACAAAAAAAACAAATAAACACGCATCTGTGATCTGCCTTCTGGCAAAAAATGCAAAATTCCACATTTTTGTAGATAGGAGCTTGAAACTTCTACAGTAGGGTTCTCTGATACGCTGAATCTGATGGTGTGATTTTCGTTAAGATTCTATGACTTCTAGGGGGCTTTTCCTCCTATTTTCTAAAATAACGCAAATATTCTCAGGCTCGTAACTTTTGATGGGTAAGACTAAACTTGATGAAACTTATATATTTAAAATCAGCATTAAAATGCGATTCTTTTGATGTAGGTATTGGTATCAAAATTCCATTTTTTAGAGTTTTGGTTACTATTGAGCCGGGTCGCTCCTTACTACAGTTCGTTACCACGAACTGTTTGATTTGAAAAAACCTGGTTTTTTTTCTTAATTTCACACAAAAGAGTCAATCAGGTTCGGCTTTACTTTTGGTGCAGAACCGGTTCTGCAGGATGTTTGATACATATAGGGTGATTTGGAAAGGCGGGGTTTTTGTCTCTAAAAAATGGGAAATTTTGCGATTGACTTGTGAAAATGCATAAGGCAATGGAACTAAAACGGCACTTTATACCAAACGAAGTTCGGGATATATATATATATATATATATATATATATATATATATATATATATATATATATATATATATATATATATATATATATATATATATATATATATATATTTATATATATATATATAATATATATATATATATATATATATATATATATATATATATATATATATATATATATATATATATATATATAAGACGTGTGTAAGTAAAGACAAGATGAGTATCAATTTTTCTGTTCAAAACCAATAATCATCCATTAAGTCGAGGTTAATTGAATGCTAGTGAAAATAAATAAATAAAGAAACATTAATTTAACACAGTAACTTTGCGATGCAATTAAGGATAAGCACAATTTCAATCAACAGAAGTTTACTTTTCTCTCAACATGGCCTTTGTATTTTCAACTTAATGCTCTGCTTACATAAATAAAAAACATAAAACATTTTAATAAATAAAAAATAAATGAATAAAAAAGTAATTTAATTCAGTAACTGTGCGATGCAATTAGGGATGAGCACAATTTCAATCAACAAAAGTTTACTTTTCTCTCAATGGCCTTTTCATTTTCAATTTAATACTCTGCTTTCGCAAGTGGTTCCACTTCTACGTCTTCAAAGGGGACAAAAGCTATTAACAAACCATTGACTAAGCAACAAAGAAATCTCTACTGTCACCAAAATTCCCAAAAGACACTAATCTAATCCTTATTATAGTCCTTAGTTCTTTTGTTCTCCTTATTATCCCATCATTTCCCCCTCTTTTGAAAGAAAATACATGTTTCTAATTTTCTTAAGAACTTACCATGAGAGGATCATCAAACTAATTACTACTGAATATAATAAGCAGATATTAAGCTAGTCTATTTTAAAAGACTCTGAGCAATTATAAATTACTTACTTTAGACGTTCTCTGAAGAAACTATCATCTGTCCTCCAAAAAAGCTAACAAAACCACATAGAATAATATTCCCAACGGGCTATTCCCTAAAAGGAGTATATATTAGCGAGGGAATGATGCCAGAATTTTTATAGATTCTGATTGAATCCAATTACAGGTTGATATCTCGATTTCAATATAATAGCCTGTTCTAAGAATGTTAAAAATTTTCTACGGTATTGACAAAAGATAGAAACACTTTAGTCACATAATACAATCAATCTTGTACAAGAAAGGTTTCTGAAGCATTTTTCTCAATAATTTCTTGTTTACGAATTTCAGGTTTAATTCTAATAACAAAAATACCTGAAAATTAATCAGATGTCATGAAGTTCAAGTTTGTTTTCATCAGTAGAATCGCTTGGAAGACCGCGAGAAAATTACTGTGACCCCTCTAAACGGTTGTGTTTTTTTTCTAGTGCCAAAATGGGCAGTTACTCTTCGGTATGCCAACTTAAACTTTGTATCCAACAGTTGTAATTTGACACCAAATATAAATTAATGACTCGCCAAGCTGACTCGAATAACTGATAAAATAGCGTTTTTAGTCTTGCACCTAGAGATTCTGATTTATCTTTTATACCAATTATGACTCATATCCAGCTATTCCTCAGATCCTCCCCCGTCACCTTTCGTGTTTACACCGTGTGTGTATTAACGTTTTTACCTTCTGTCAATTTTTCTGGCGTTTCTGCTTAACAAAGCGACGCAGTGCTTTCACTTTCCCCCAGAGACTTGAAGACTTTTGAGTTGGCTGAAAAGAAAACTATGATCTACAAATTCTGCCCGACAATTGGTGTTCTTAAATACTGACGCTAACACAATATATAAATCAATAGTCCTCGTTAGTATTCATTTTCGATACGACTTAAGAGGACCCAAACTTCTTTTGGAGAAGTTTGGGGAATCCCTAAAAAATATTTTCTATGGAAAAAAAAATAAAATTCCCCCCCTCCCCAAAATTTCAGTATATTTCCCAAAGGCAAATACTGCATGGAAATAGTGGGCAAATTGCGTAACTTACGGCACTTTCCCCAGGGGCTAGTGGGGGTCATGTCATGGCCAGAGACATAGTCATTGTAGCTTTCAACTGTGCTGAACCGAATGGCTATATCTAAATTTTCATCGGATGTCTTTGGGGAGAAGGGCGTGGGGGGGGTGGGGGCTAGCTACACTCCAATTTTTCCGTCACAAATCAAACCCATAATGAAAATGTCCACTTTAGCAAAATGATGAAAATGCAAAATAGTCACTATACATTTTATCTATTCAATATAAAAATCTGGCTGATTAATGGTTGACCAGAAACATAAGATGAAGAAAGAAACACTCAGGCAAGTGGACTAAATCGATTGCTGAGCAAAGAATTGTTGCGCAATCAAATTGGTGAATGTGTCTTTCATTTATTCAGGTTTGTTTTGATTCAGCATCTATTTGTCACAGCTTAGATACCAATCACAGCATAGATACCAATACAGTTATGAAAACTCTATTTATTTTTGGGACACAGTGCGCGGTAGCGATGCTAGCGACTGGAGAAAGGAAACTGGCAGCAACAAAACAAAATTGTGTTCCCGCCTATGGTGTTTTAGTACGATCTACGCGTCGGAGCGGGCTTAGAGGAGGCGCCAAGTTCAGAGCTTTGTACCAAAAGCTTCTCATGGGCAAGATAGGAATTTTCACTACTGTATACTGGTATCTAAGCTGTGATACCAATACAGTTATGAAAATTCCTATCTTGCCCGTGAGAAGCATTTGGCACAGAGCTTTGAACTTGGCACCTCGTCCAAGCACGCGCTCCGACGCGTAGACCGTACTACAACACCATAGTCGGGAATACCGTAGCTCTGAACTATTGGTATCTAAGCTGTGAATTGCTCCGACTTTTAGATTCAGACTGCCAGTTTCCTGTCTCCAGCCGCTAGCATCGCTACCACACACTGTGTTACAAAAATAAATCGAGTTTTCATAACTGTATTTGTATCTAAGCTGTGCTATTTGTCTCTTGCGAAGTCCGCTTCAAAAGGTCAGATTGTTTTGTTTGGTTTTTATCGTTTTTAATTTTTCTTAGCACTGAGGACGACTTGGCAGAGGTCCTTGTCGAAATCTTTGCTTATTTTCGCTTCATATTTCTCTACTGGCTCGTTTTTCTCTGCTATTTGATTTTTTTCCACCTATTATATTTCCTCTTCTTTGTTTCATGCATCTCATAGTTTCCATATAATTTACTTATTTTAAACAAGTGGTTCCCTTACAAAATAGAATCCTTCAAAAACGCCTGATCAGTGGGAAGGATCTTTAAAAAATAAATTCGAGGTGTATTCAAAATACATCAGAAATTTACTTGTCAAAAAAGATACTGCCCGAAAAATTACTTAGTTGATACAATGAGAAAAGGGAGGTTTCTTTTTTGATCAAAAAGAAAATATACAATTTTTTTAAGAAAAGCAGAATTACACAGTCGAATTATGAAACAATCGCAAAAACATACTTGATTACAGAAACGATACCAAACTTAGAAAAAATATATCGAGATTCTGATTGATGGATTCCGATTCATGATACCTCCTTAAGGTTTATATATATACATAAAATTTAACGCAACAATATTCATTCAATTCCGGGGGATGTCACTTCAGGGGTATGCCAATCCACTTCGATTCAAACCCACTTTAGGTGGATGCCACTTAGTCGTTGAACTACTTCCTGGAGGGGTCCTGTTAGGGAAAATATTTTAAAATGTTTCTAAAATATTTTTTTAATATTTGGTTTTTGCGTTTACAATCCGTTCTCAAAGTATCATTACCTTCATCTCTCTCTTTGCAACTACATTCATTGCACAAAAGAATTCAATTAAAGATTAGAATTTTATAAAGAACATAGGATATCGAGCAACATAATGCACTAAAAAAAGAGGATTTTAATTTACTAAAAATTAGCCAAATACAATGTTTTGTTTTTCTTTGCATGGAGAAAAGAGCAATGGTCCAATCTGTGGAACAGCTATAATCTTGACTGGTTTGAATATCAAATAGTCTCAAGATTTTTAGATAGGAAGAAAAGAGGAATGGTGCAGGAATACACATTCTTATATTTAAGCACTTGAGAACGATATGTTAAAAAGGAGGCAACAATTTTAAAATGAAAGGGACTCCCTTGAAACTCGGTCAGCAGTTTATTTGCAAGGATATTGTGGTCAATTAGGTTGAACGCTTTCTGGAAATCAATTAGTAGAAGATTTAACCAAGTGTCAGGGTTTTTAAGATTTTTAAGAACGGTGTCGAGAAGACTAACGAGGGAGTGTGAAGCAGATGTCTCCTTCAGGTTTAAACTTAGTTAAGTTAATTCTTAATTCTTAGTTAAGTTACTTAGTTCTTAGTTAAGAAACTCTCGTGCATTTTAGAGAAAACTGAGTTCAAGATGATTGGTCGTACTCAAATAAAATCATTCAGGTCTCCCTTGTTTTGGATTGGAGTAATATAGCCCAGCATCCAGCACGACGTGTAACATCCGGAATTGCTAGTATTATTGCTAGTACTAGTATTATTACTAGTAGTATTACTAATACTAGTAGAAGTACTTGTATTATTAGTGATATATTACTAATATCACTAAAAATAGTAACAAGGAGTGTTGATAGTTTATCAGCGAATGCTTTATTAGATCAGTTGGAATATTAATGGGAAAAATACCAGTTTTTTCAGATTCTGTATTTTTTCTATTACTCATTCAGGTCTCTATTACTCAATAGTAAAATTCTATTACTCAATAGTAAAATCATTCAGGTCTCCCTTCTTTTGGATAATAGCCCAGCTTCCAGCACGAGGGGTAACATCCGGAATTACTAATATCATTAAAAATAGTAACAAGGGGTGTTGATAGTTTATCAGGGATTTTTATTAGGGATTTTTATTAGTTTATCAGTGATTTTTGAAAATAGTAACAAGGGGTGTTGATAGTTTATCAGGGATTTTTATTAGTTTATCAGGGATTTTTAAAAATAGTAACAAGGGGTGTTGATAGTTTATCAGGAATTTTTATTAGATCAGTTAGGATATCAATGGGAAAAATACTAGTTTTTTTCAGATTCTGTATTTTTTCTATTATTTGCTTCGCTGAAATTTCCGGGATTTTATCTTTTGGAGTTTCAAGGATTAGATGGTTTTCCGATAAAGGGGTGATCGCTTGCGCAATGCTAGCTAGGTGTTTATTAAGCTCATTGGCTGTCTGTTCAGGCGGTTCACCCAGAAGGAAATCAAGGTTCTTGCACGAGCGACCCCCTATTTCTTTCGATTTCTTACACCATTGCTGAGGTTTGCTCTGTTTTAAGTAATTTAATTTATTCTTACCATAACGAGAAGCAGCACGATGTATTTCTTTCTTTATTTGTTTACGGAGGGTTAAGACATCATCTTTGTTTCCGTGGCGAAAAAGTTTTAATTTCAAACGGGGTTTGTCCTTTTATTTTTTCATTAGTTTAAGGCTTGCCCGAGGAGCATATCTTCTTGGTAACCTCTGGGAAATAATTTTTGTAATTTGTCATTAATTTTGTTTGAAACAAACTAACCTTTAAATTAAGGTTTACACATGACACAACATCTTTCCGACTTTCAGACGTAATCCAAGATCCTAAATCAAAAAGACCTTTACTTTTTATTGGCCGATAAGAAAATCCAGAAACTGAGTAATTTATTTTAAAAATCAGCAGTGGTTTCAATTGTAGCATGAAATGATAGCTACCACTGAGGGAGAAGGGTAGTTGGAGTATTGTAAAAGGTTTTAAGGTTGGTGCAAATAACATCCGAACTGGTTCAACCTTTTATAATTTGGAAATCAAAAATTTGCTTGAGCTTCTGATCTTTGCACTGATAATTAACTTAGTTCGTTTGCGTCTCCTGCTATAAAAATGCTGGCATTTGGATACTTTTTCGTCACATAGTCAAGACTTCCTTGTAACCTCTCATGAAAATTACGATGAGAACAAGTATTCTGTCCGGGTGAATAATGAAACGAGTAAATGATTAAATTAGTGTAACGCCGAGGCAGGCATTTGGGCTTAGTAGATATCCAAATGATTTCATCGCAATCACCTAGCCCTGGCACATGGATAAGGGTAGGATATAGGCAATCCTTTGCGAAAACCATTACCCCTCCTCCTTTTCCCCCAGTGGGTTGTCAACCGGGCATAGCTTTATAAACTCCTGAAAAAGGTCATTTTAAGGAGATGTATATTTTGTGCCTGGACTTCAGTAACTGCAATTATATCAATATGGTTCAATTTTGCTCTTGCTTCTAACTGAACTAACTTTTCAAAATTCAAACTTTCTACGTCAGTAAGGAGGAAAACGAGGAAATGATGACGTTTTTTATCGAACTGTTTAACGACAGATTTTTTCAAAAAAGCTTTATTTACAGGCAACTTTGGTGGGTTGTAAGTGTTAAAGTTAATAATGGGAGTGGGGAGAACATCACCTAAAAGTGAAATATTATGATTCGGGGTATTAAAGATAGGTTTGTCGTAACGCTCAAACTTACCACCCAGGACCAATAGACTACTAAACCAGTTTTGAAGTGGGAGCGGAAGAGGTTCAATTTTAAAAGTTGGGGGTAAATTGAGAGAGCCGCGGATAAAAGTTTTCTAGTGTTCCAACGGGTCTGCAAAATCAGTTTCTTCTAATGGCGAAAACCTGTTACTATGTGGTACGGCGTGGCTTATAGTCAAAACTCGGGAGGCTGATATCTTCTCAAGATAGCTTCTCAAGATAACTCGTTATTAAAAAGGAGAAAAATGCAGAACAGGGCAAGTCAACTCTCAAATAGGAACAATTTTTTTTAAGATTTGAGCAATATTTGATTCTTAAGACCTTGTAGTACTGTTAGAGTTCTGATTCCTATAAAATAGTTTTTACACAATATTTATAGTAACTTTGTTAGCTAAAAATCATTTCTTCTAAATAAACAGTATAGTAAAAAAAAAAAACATGAAATATATGCTAATAGTTAATAGTTAATAAATATGTTTGTATATTTTAGAACTTGAAAGAGCTTCAGTCAATGACGAGGAACATCAGCCGTCCTTATCACCCCCTCAGAACCCTGCAATGTACCCCTCTGCTCTTAAGCTTGCTCTACGCTATCATACTAGGACTTTATGCTCAACCTCCCATTGTGTTGATTCTCTTGTAATATACTTATCAAGTCCAACTAGAAGTGATGGTGCCATGTACCTTTGGGACTCTGACGGAAATGGAATCGTAAGTTGTTCCTTATTATATCGAAACACAGAAGAGATTAGAAGATTTTTGCCATGGGAAGGTGGTCAAAATAGGAAAATATTCGTTTCACATCTCAACTTTGAGTTTTCATTGTAGAAATCTAGTCCTTTTGATTTTTTTCGGGGAGGGGGGTGATGAATCCTCTTTATTTCTCTGTGAAGTTGCGCTACATGTAAAGGGAACCGTCGGTTTTGTTGCTTTTCTGCATACCAGCATAGCATAATCAGTAGTGACCGAATACATATTGGGTAAAAATTAATTTAATCTTTTTTAAAATTCGTTTAGTTCTTCTGAGAATCGTTACGAGGTCATTGGTGCTGGTTTTTTACGTTTATTACAAATATGCCCAAGCGTCATATAATTACTTGTATTTCGTTTTAATTGTGTTATTCATATTTTATCATTTATATTATTAATTTCTACCTTTCGAAGATAAAAGTCTTTATCTTCATCTGTTTCTTCTATAATAAAATTACTATTTCAATATTCTCTTGAAAACTAGGAAAATAAAATTATTGTAATAATTATGAAAACATAATTATGTTTTGGTAGAGGACAGTCGAGCTCCCTGATAGGCAATAAATTAAGTATTTTTTCTTGTTTGTGCTAAATACTTGAGCGTCATCTACATGGTCGGACGATCTAATATACAATGTGGTTAAATTGCATAACCAAATGATTGTCATTCTCTGATTCCAATTTAATTGAATTTAAAAGAGCAAGATTGAAGGGACTAATTTCAAAAAGTATTTAAAAATTCTAACTTGATTTTAGCATGAAGTCTATGAAGAAGTTTTTTACTATCCTTTGATAATATTCTAAATAATTTAACTGATTTTTTCTCTCTGCTGAACAGGGGAATAACTTTAAGGAAAGTAAAGTGGCTGAATACTAATTTGATACCATGAAAACAAAAAAATTCTAAATATCTGTTTAATCTTCTGTCCTCTCTTGCACCTGGAGAAAAATACTGATTAGCATCCACCTGTCTCCAAAGGAATTTTCAGGCCAAATTTTAACAGAATTTCATTTATTAACAAAGTTATTTTTAATATATTAATCCATGAATATTTTTTAGATTTATTGTTTTAATTATTTAATAATTATTAATTATTTTAACTAGTATTTTTTTTTTCTATTTGCTTTATTAATTAATTAATAGCCTATTGATCATTTTCCTTTATTAACTGTGCCCTCTGTTTTATTGTGATAAAAATGTAATTTAAAAAATTGCAAAATGATTACAACCGTTGGATTATTTATTTGAAATCTTGTGCCCCTGAAATTTCTGCGGGGAAAGTGCTCCCTCTGCTCCTCCTCTAAAATCGCCTCTAGTCTAAGCTTCACTCGGAGTGAACCTTTAAAGAATTTTTGCTTAATAAATAAATCTTCCCACTTAGATATGAGGAAATTATCGGCTCCAATTTACGAGACAAAGATGTATTATTCCTAGACTTCATGGGACACGCTTTTTGCTTTGCTTGAAACTCGGACTAAGTGTGATGTAACACAGTTCAATACAAGTGTAAAATATATCGTTTAATGTTTTATAGTATTTTTTGTTAATAGCAAGAAATTATCTTTGGAGCAGTGACAAGAAAAGCTATCCCATCAAATTCGATCTTAGCTTACCAAAGTCTTCGACGGCCTTGTAGTAAATTTCTGAGTTATAATTAAGTCTTGTGAATAAATTAAATAAAAAAAAAGTTTGTTTTACTGAAAGTAAGGAGCAACATTAAAACTCAAAACGAACAGAAATTATTCCTAATATGAAGGGTTGTCCCCTCATCAGTACCTTGCTGTTTAGGCTAAAGCTGGTAGAAGTTTTAAAAAAGCTTCCTATTCTAATTCAACAGCCCCTGTGTTTCTGTAGCCGTTCTTAAATAATTGAGAAAAACAGTCAAACTTTAGCGTAAACATCAAGGTATTGAGGAGGGGACAACCCTTCAAATACAGGATAATTTCTGTTCGTTTTCAGTTTTAGTGTTCCTCCTTACTTTCAGTTAAAAAAACAATTGCTTTTTTATTTAATTTATTTTCGTTTTTCAAATAATGCAGGTACATCTTGCCGACCCTCCATAAGATATAACCCCCCTTCACGGAAAGCTTCTCCGTAAAATTTTCATCCAACGTAAAGTACACTCCCCTTGTCATGTTCCCTTCAGACAATTCCACCCTCAATGAAAATCCCCCTACCCGTAATATTTCTTGTGGACGATTCAGCCAGAAGAATTTTCCTTACCATACTTTCATTTGAAAAGGACTTTAATCTCTAATCGGTTTCTCGATCACTCTGGAAGTGTCCCCTTCCGTAGAAATTTGTTTCTGGAAATCAAAACACGTGGAAAATACCCCCTGGATATTTTCTTCGGAACATCTCCACATGCAGAATTGAGTTGTCAAATAGAATGTAAGACAATTAAAAGAAATTTTGTATAGTAATTCTGTCAGGTCCCCCCAGCGTAAGATTTTCCCTGGAAAATTCACCCCTCCCCTGGAAATTTATCTCTTCAAGGAAGATTATCCCAATGGAAATCTACCTCAAGCGAAAAATCCCCCCCTTCAAAAAATGTCTTTATGCTTCCCAATAATAAATAGTATACGTAAGCAATGCGCAAATTCCATAACTTACAAGCCTCTCTCCATCGACTGTTGGGTGTCATTTTACCCCTAAAGACATAGTTATTTGATTTTTTTACTATACTGAAAAAATAGCTGTCTCAAAATTTTGATCAGGTACATTTTGGAAATAAGTGGGAGTGAGAGAGGGGCCATTTGTCCTCCAACCTTTTTTGTCACTTAAAAATGGCACTACAACTTTCAATTTCCGTTTGAATGTGCCCTCGCCGGATCTACTAGGATTTATTTTAATACAATCACCCCTGGAAAAAAAAAATTAATAAACACGCATCCGTGATCTGTCTTCTGGCAAAAATACCAAAATTCCACATTTTTGTATATAGGAGCTTGAAACTTCCACAGTAGGATTCTCAGGTATGCTGAATCTGATTATGTGATTTTTATCCAAATTTTAGGGGGGTGTTTCCCCCTATTTCAAAATTAGGCAATTTTTCTCAGGCTCGTAACTTTTGATGGATACTACTAACTTGATGAATCTTATGTATCTAGAATCAGCATAATAAAGTAATTCTTTTGATGTATCTATTGATATCAAAATTCTGTTTTTTAGAGTTTCAGCTAAAATTGACCCCGAGTCGCTCCTTACTCCAACTCAATAACAATTTCTCGATTAGTTAATGTGTCACCTTCAAGTGGGGAAGAACTTAAGTGAGGGGGCTATAAGACATAAGAACCAAATACTTAATTAAAACATGCATACATCATAGTTTATTTCACGAAAGAGATGTTTGAAAAAAAAAATAATATGAAAAAAATTTTTCGAAAACCATGGTGTTTGTTTTGTATTTGAGGACATTGGTTTCCTCGAAAAGTGTCAAAAAGTTCCAATGATTCAAATTAAGAGACTTGCCAAAAGTTTTCAAAATATATACCAAAAGTAAGGACTTGACATGAATGAATGAATGATTTTATCCAGTGATTAAACCCGTACAGATTATTTCACTATCTAATCTACAAAATACAGGATAAAAAATCAGAAACTGAAAAACAAAATGCTAAATACAAAAAAAAAAAAAAAACAATAAATAGACAACATTTACTAACAGAAATTAATGAAGGAGAGTAAGAAAACAAATATATATATACAATATCCAGTCTCTTTGTTCGGCTCAAGTATGCTAATTGTTGAAAAAACCAAGACGGATAGTATGATTGAGTGAGAGGCAAATCTGGCATTACCCCCTTATTAGGATTGTATAAAAATGATGTTAGTTCATTTCTTAATAGATAAGTCTATCTATTATCCATCCTTGCATCATTCCTAGAGCAGAAGAACTAAGGTAGATAGTCATATATCGAAGTAAGAAAACTCTTGTAATTTATATTGTATTTTGGTTCTTTCATTAAAAAAATACAGTTAAAAAGATAATGAAATAAAGTCTCTTCATCATCGCAATCACAAGCGGAGCAGCTACTTTTATTATTTCTGCAGAAAAAAAAGAATTTATTTTACAGTGACCAGTAACAATTTGTGTCAGTTTATAATTAGGAGAAGTTTTGTATCTTGAAGAAGGTCAATATGATCAGTGAAAAACTGAAGGGAATATATTGTTTATATTTTTAAGCGAAATTTTCGTTTCATTTCCAGCCACACGTGGAATTTCTAGCCACAAATAAAAGCTGTTTCAGGTACGGATCTTTCAAAAAATAACTACAGAACTTCCATTTGAGTCTTTTGGTGTAGCACATAAAGGACGCTTGTTTTGTACTTGAATTTGATTTAAATCCCCTACAGAACGACCAAAAATAAAAGTATCGCAGGAATGACGCATGATTTATGGCAACAAAATATGCATTCCCTAAGTTGAAGACCTGCACTCTGGTCTCGATAGAATGGTATCTTATGGGTATGGGTATGGTATATCAGTGGTTTACGGGTATGAGGAGAACACTTGATGATAAATATTCAACATCCTTATAAGGATTACATGCGTCCGTAATTAGCCTCAATGTTTTACAGGTCTGAACAAGCGTAGAGGGTGGGTTCTGAGCCTAAGACAATCTACTTTCCCCTCGATCTTAAGAATCTTGAGCTTAATCGTATGCAGTGTATACTGTCTAGTGGATTTCATGCAGTTTATCTATTTTCTGCCTTTTATTTATTATTGTAAATAATATTACAAATAAATTATTTATTGTTGCAATTTCATTTAAATCCCCTACAGCACGACCAAAAATAAAAGTATCGCAGGAATGACGCATCATTTATGGCGACAAAATACGCCTTCCCCAAGTTGAAGACCTGCACTCTGGTCTCAATAGAATGGTATCTTATGGGTATGGCTATGGTATAACAGTGGTTTATGTGTATGAGGAGAACACTTGATGATAAATATTCAACATTTTAATAAGGATTACATGCATCCATAATTAGCCTCAATGTTTTACAGGTCTGAACAAACGTAGAGGGTGGGTTCTGAGCCTAAGACCATCTATTTCCCCCTCAATCTTAAGAATCTTGAGCTTAATCGTATGCAGTAAATACTGTATAGTGCATTTCATACAGTTCATCTATTTTCTGCCTTTTAATTAATACTAACCTTCCCTCAAAATAGTTTGCTCCCTTAATTTGTATTTCTGCGTACATGACTATTCTGTTTCTAAACATTTTCTTTTCCATTTTCCTGCAGTGGCGTCAATTCACGAAAAATTTTAGGGGGAAAAAATGTATTGATCTTAATCCAAGTAGGCAAATTTGCTCTTTTTCAGGTTTTTACAGTGAGTACTACAAGAAATGCATACTCCAGTGAAGATACCAAAAAAAAATATCCAAAAATTAGGGGGACTTCGCAAAAATTTAGGGGAGCATTATGCCCACCTATTCCCCCGCCACACTAATTGCTACCCAAAATAGTATATTTCACAAAATAAAGATGACACATTTTTTTTAAACTTGGGGGACGTGGCAAAACAACTAAGGTTTATGTCTCCCTGCGCCCCCCCTTCAAACCAATTGACGCCAATGTTTTCCTGAGACCACTTGAAACATAGAGCACATTTTACTATAGTTTTCTATGCTTCCATACCGAGATTCTGGAAGTCGTCTTTTCCACTTTTTTGGATATTTTGGGGCAGGCCCGAATAGAATGTTCATGAGCATAACTTTTTTTTGTGACTTCAAAGTTTCGTTGTAACTTTTATGACTTTCATTTAAAGAGGCTGTTCGTCATTTTCTTTCTTTGTCTTTCGTCTCCCTGCATTCCTGGTAATAGAGCTCTGCGAAGGATAATGATCATGCATTTGATTTTAATGTTTAATTTTTTATTGATTTTTTAGCTCTATGTACCCACTTATTAAGTAGGGAATCTTATTTTATTGTTTGTTTGTTTTTTTTGTTCTTTTTTGCGTATTAATTTTGTAGAGAATGGAATTTAGTATAGGCCAAATTATTCTCGACACCCTATATACTTTCAAACCATTAGCTTAAAATTACTTTCTGTCATTTATTATGTTAAATTTAGCATGCAAAATGTTTTTAGGCTGACGAAACAGAAGTTTACCTTATTCGCGAATTCCTCCGAGATATACAGGATTGCCAAGCTCGCCATCTGGTTATTATAGCAGACCAAACCCAAGCAGGGATTCTAGTTGACATTATAGCTAAGTCTAAAAAGCACAAGAATGCCATTGTTCTTGCAAGTGGCCGACCTTCCCAAATATCCATGAATAATGAATTTACTAGGCACTGGACAGGATTTAAGCATGCCCATATCTGTGTCACGGATGTATTTAACGTAAGTATTTCCTATATTTTAAATAGTGCTTACAAAGCAATTTATTTCACTTAACTATCTTCATCTTAATTGATCGTACTGTTGAGTTGCAGTGAAAGACCTTAAATATTGTACACACCATAAACTGCTACTTTAAGTGACCACGATATATTTTTGTTTTCTGTATTCGCATAAAACACGCTATATTGTCAATATATTCTTTATATTAATATGGCTTACCCAATTAGCTAATTTCACAACCGTTTGCACTCTCAATATGAGGAACCTACATAATCTTGATTTTCTTCATTGAATTTTACAAGCATTTGGAATTGGTTAATGCAACGAACAACGAACACCGAACAAACTACCCACGAAATAATGCTTCAGAAGCAATAAACTGTACTCAGAAAATATTTAGCTTTTGTGCCCCTATTAATCCACGATAACGAGCTAAATACAGAAGGAGGGATGAAGGGATTCTCACTTTCACTAAAATTGGCCTGATAGATCCTTTCTTCTCAAGAAAACTGAAAAATGATGGCAAAAAATATTCTCAAAGGGGTGTAAGAAACCAAAATAGTTTTGGTGGAAACGGCACCATCTCATTCATTCAATATATTACATTGCTTGCATGATATTCTGTTTTTTGTCAGTATGCCACTTCCAAATTTTCCCTTTAAATCTTGCTCGAAATACAATGCAGTTTTCAAAGTCAAGGGGGGGTGTAATTCTTTCGGGAAGTAGCAAATGCCAACCCCTCAGCACATTTTTTGCACCACAGTACATTGTTGGCATGGAAAATAATGTAAAATTATTTTCCCCTCACGTAAACAATTCTTCCTGGAAAAGACCTCCCCTACGGAAAATTCCCCTGGAAAATTCCAACCCTGATAGTTCCCCGCGGAAAACTTTTGAATTTATGGTGAATTTTGTCGCACATAAATCAGGATTTAAATAACGAATTGTTAGTCTGCAACAAAATGAACCAAAAACTTCAATGAAAACATGTTCGAAAGCCAGAAAAACATCAAAGCAAGAAGATTAAATTTTGTTTGTAGCCTGTAAGATTTTTAAGTAATTTTCTCTAAAAATGTACACGGCGATGTTTATAATTTGTAATTTGGCTCATTTGTAAATTCACTCGTTTAGTACTTTTAATACGTGTGTGCCAGCTAAATAAAATATCCAGGAAAATTTTTGAGTGAGTAGAAATGGTGTTGTCTATGACAAAAAGATATTCACGCAAAGATCCTGAATATTTTGTGTCTTCTATGCGAATCAATACTCCTATTTAAAAGATAATGTTTAAGACTATCTTTTCAGAGCGCTTACTTATCTTTTAGGCTTCAATATCAACTATGGCTCACAGCACTCCATATATTTATGATGGCACGAATGGCTCAAAAAGACTGAACATATTTGGTGCACCTTGTGACGTCCTCCCACCTTTTACAAGACAAGAGCTACGTTCTCATTTTATGGGTTGTCAAAACATTCCAACAAGAATATGGCTGAATAAGAATTCTAGAGTACAAACGGATCCTCCCCCTAGATACTTGAGTGGATAACCCCTTTAAAGCTTTTCAATTATAATTTGTATGATATTGTAAATAGTGTATATAAATTTCATTTACGATGTTTATTCAGTCTTTCATTTTCGAGCTCTTGTAATAAATTACAGCCTAAAAATAAATATTTTAATACCATTTTGCGTTTACCTTTTTCAACATTCAAATCAAACATGATTGATAAAAATTTAGGAAGTTGAATTTTCAATTAAGTAAAAGGGGTAGTGAAAATGTGAACACAGCAAAAATCATAAGAGCTAATGGCCAATCTAACATTAATTTACATGGAAGAGGTTCTGTATCCTAAATCTTGTTACTTGCGTCAACTGTTCTCGATAAAAATGCAAGTTTCAACTTCTAATACTACGCGAAATTGTTTTTCTAGTATAGATAGAAAGTCCAAACCGTATGCTTGGAATGCTTTGAAAGATTGATTTAAAAAAACTTCCCGAAAAAGAAGTTTTCAAACAAAAGTAAAGGTCATATCCAACTTAAGATCAGAAGATATAAAAACATATAATTGCTCAAACTAAAAACGACCAGAAATTACTAGTAAAGAATAAATGAAACCCAAAACGAACAAAAATTAGACAAACAATCACAGCAGAAACAAGAGCCAAGAGCTCATATCGTATGAGCTCTAACAAAATTCTAAGAATCAATAAATTGACTTAAAAGGAAAATCAGAGGCTTAATGCCGGTTGGGATTTAAAATAAGAGCTCTGAGTCAAGATGTCCTTCTAAATATCAAAATTCATTAAGATCCGATCACCCACTCGTAAGTTTTGATACCTCATATTTTCTAATTTTTCCTCTCCCTTCAGCCCCCAGATGGTTGAATCAGGGAAAACAACTTAAACAAGTCAATTTGTGCAGCTCCCTGACACGCCTACCAATTTTCATCGTCCTAGCACGTCAAGAAGCATCAAACTTGCCAAAGCACTGAACCCCACCCCTAACTCCCCCAAAGAGAGCGAATCCAATACGATTACAATCAAGTATCTACGACATTTCCTTATTCTACCCACCAAGCTTCATCCCAATTCCTCCACTCCAAGCGTTTTCCAAGATTTCTGTTTCCCCCCTCCAATCCTCTATGTCCCCGGATCCGATTCGAGTCGAAAATAGAGCATCTGAGACATAAGATCCTTCTATGTATCAAAGATCTGATCACCTAGTCATAAGATAAAGATAACCCAATTTTCACGTTTTCCAAGAATTCCGGTTTCCCCTCCAACTCCCCCCAATGCCACAGGATCTCGTCGGAATTTAAAATAAGAACTCTAAAGCACAAGATCCTTCTAAATATCAAATTTCATTAAGATCTAATCATTCTAATCATTCTATATATATATATATATATATATATATATATTATAATTAAAATAACATCGACATTTTTGCAAAAAACAATAAAATTAACGCCTAGAGAATGATGAAGAGATAGACAAACAGTATTAAAAATGATTCATTTGATGAACGTTAAAATATTTTCCATGTGGTTCTTCGTGCCATTGATCTTTCTTGAGGTGGCACGGTCGTGAACATACTTATTATACCATTCTGTTTTATGTTTCTTTAGCCACATAGCAAGAAATCCTTAAATACATCGGATGGTTCGGAATTAAAATTTCATCTTAGGCGTAATTTTGTGCATGAAAGCGAATTATTAAGTCCAAAAATTAAACAAAATTGTTAAAGTAGTCAAATTTTCTCATGGTCATTTTGAAAACAATATACGAAATTCTCGATTTTTTTTGCAACAATTCACTGAAAAAGGTTTATATTAAAACAAGTATTTTCTTGAAATTCTGAATTTTTGGATAAATGAATATTGTTTTTCATATCTTATCTATCATTTTTTAAGTATTTTTCATTTGTACCAAGACTAGTACAAGGCTTTTACGCTCCCTTTTGTGTCCTAATCTGATGAGCTGATAACTCAAGTCATAACTGTGAAGAACATATTGCTGGTTTAATAATTATTTTCAATATCTTTTGTGTCATGTTGAAAACTATTGCTGCCACAGACGTCCTTCATTTTTATTTTAAGCATTTTCAAGTTTAAGCATAAGAAAGGACTAAATAGTCTACTCGGAGGAATGTAACTCAATTATCAAATATAAGATTTCGGAAGAAATCACTCATTGATACAAATTTGTATTCATATGAGTGTAATTAAACCTACAAGACTATAGACCTTATTATCTTTCTGATGTATAATTTACGCGTGAAAAATTTTTCTTGTGTTAAATCCGCTCTTAGAGAAATCTCAAAATTATAAAACCAATTTTTTTGAAAAATTTTTTCCCGTCAGTGAAATTACACTGCCCCTGTCTTTTATGGAAGTACGAAGAATCCCTTCCCATTTTCTGGCATAAAGCCTTGATTTCTAAGCTATAGAATTTTCTGGAATGTTCTACGATTCAAAATATACTAGAGCATTTTTTTAAGGGACGATATTTTCAAATTATCGGTGGATTATGAAGATCTTAAGTTTTGAGAAGACTGAGCTCGGGGACCCTTCACTGCTTCACTTATAATCCTTATTTTGAAGGAGGTTTGGAAAAAAATTCATCCTGGTATTTGAGTGGTTGAGGCTTGTCCTTTTGAATTAATGCAGGAACGAATATTCTGAAGTAGTATTTAGAACTATCGAAATCTTTTTGAGTAGAGGCGAACTTATTGGAGTGCAGTTCTGTGTGCAGCCACCTCTGCGTCGGGACTGCTCAGAAACACCAGAGACTACGAAGTAGAAAAAAAATGGGGGTGGGATGCCACAGGGAGTTCCAGAGTGAGATAAATTAAATTACTAAACAAACAAAAGGAAAGGACATTTATCTTGTAAGCAAGGCCAGAACGCCCTAAAAAAAAGGTTTTGACAGTTTTACAACTGCTAGCCACGCAAAGTGAAGAGCCACATTCGAAAGTCTCGACTGTGCATTTCGTGTATTTTTCTTTGAGACTCCTCACGGAGTCACAAAATCACTAATGTGATTATAATTCATAACGTATTCGGCCCTGTTACCTTAAGGTCTCGGTAGGCACGAGACCCGGTGCAGTCTCACCAATTGCCATCCTGAAAGGCTGGTGATGCTCTTGGTCCTTTTGGGACCTCTACATCTGTCCCAAAAGCCTAATATAGAGGTTAACCCATTCCTCATCTCTTGCTGCTAGCTGAGGCTTCAATTGAGCTGTCAATGCTTATAATTCTTTGAGTTAGTCCCGTATCTACTGAAAAATCATCTAAAACTAGAGCTGAAAACATTAATTAAGGAACATTTATAGAAATTTGGCATTAATCATTGTTCTTTTCATTTCTAGTTGCCTAATTCAAGCTCTATCAAAAAAAAGCTAGGATTTTTGTTTTTGTATATGGCAAACTTTATTATGCTATTTACGCTTGAAAAACAAATTACCCGTGCTTTTTCCTTGCCTGTCATTACATGCAACAGCATATCTATTTCCACCGAAAAAGAAAGTAGTTTTACCTGCTTAAATTGTAATGTGTAAACCCCAAAAACCAGTGAATAAAATGGGAATAATCTTTTTTTTACATTCTGCTGAATCATAAAAAAAATTGAAGAATGTCATGGCAACCGTGTCTAAATTCGGCAAGGCAGAGAAATTAGAAATTTAATATCTTGCAAAAAGACATGGAGAAATCATTATGTTGGATAGATGTCCAGCCTGTAATCCTCTGTAATGATGTTGGACCAGGGCTTGAAACTGTATCGAAGATTCCCCGATATCGAAGTTATGTTGGTGGTAAACCCTTATATACATATGCAGTAAAGTTATTAGAAGAATCAAACTTTACTAGCAAGCTTAATGGTAAGGCAGTTGGAATTTAAGTTAATAATGACCATAGTTTTCAGTTAATTTGATGAAATTCTGGAAAATTAGCTGCATTGAGCACAAAAGGAATGAACTTTCAGGGATGGACAAAGATCATAGGTCAGCCTAGGATAGAGACAATAGTTTCTGCCATGCTAAGCATTTACATATGCTTCCATGCTTTTCAATTGGGTAAAATTCTAGTTAATTGACTTCTTGCTATCTTGGAAAGGGTTTAGGTTAAGAAAATGAAACTTCCAGGGATGGGTCTACAAGCAGAAGTATGTCCTGGGAAGGTATTTTGAAGTAACTTTTCCACTCCTTCTCCCTCTAGAGGGCCCTGACCTTTGATGACCTTTAAAAACATGTGTGTTGTAAAAGTGAAACCTTGCAAAATAGATCTTCTGCTTGAATGAAGCACAACAAATTTTTTTTCAGCTTCACAACTTTGCTCATTCCCAATTTACAAGGTTTTAAAGATATGGAAATATGTTTCTTAAATAAAAAAAAAAACATTTATAGGCTATGGCTCAGAATTATTCTCAAATAACAGGAATTGTATTTCCAGAACTAAAGGCAGAGAAAAAGCAACTAATAAC
The DNA here is from genome assembly GCF_032884065.1 of Artemia franciscana. Classification (NCBI taxonomy): domain Eukaryota; kingdom Metazoa; phylum Arthropoda; class Branchiopoda; order Anostraca; family Artemiidae; genus Artemia; species Artemia franciscana. The sequence continues at coordinate 42,834,511 of NC_088867.1, forward strand.
AGAAAATTAAGGTAAAATGTTGTTTTGTCAAAATTCCAATAGCCTAGGTTTAGACCTGTCATGTAGGCAAATTCCAGAACCCTCTAGAGAGAGAAGGAGTTGAGGTGAGTACTTTAAAATACTTTCCTGGGATATACTTTAGCCTGTAGACCCATCCCAGAAAGTTTCATTTTCCTAATCTAAACCCTTTCCAAGATAGCAAGGAGTCAATTAACTAGAATTTTACCTAAAATTCTAGTTTAGTGATTTCTTGCTACCAGAAGGCAGATCATGGATGCGTGTTTATTTTTTGTTTGGGTGATTGTATTGACCCAGTGGTCCTAGAATGTTGCAAGAGGACTCATTTTAATGGAAATGAAAGGGAAGAAAATTTCTATGAAGGGAGCACAGGATTTTCTAGCATTATTTAAAAAAAAAAGAAAAAATAAATATGAAAAACTTTTTTCAACTGGAAGTAAGGAGCAGCATTAAAACTTAAAACAAACAGAAATTATTACACATATGAGGGGCTCACCTCCTCCTAATACTTTGCTCTTTATGCTAAAGTATTTTTAGTAATTTCAACTATTTATCCTACAGCTTTTGTGATTCAGGGATCATTTTTAATGAATTGAGACAAAATTTAAGCTTTAGTATAAAGAACAAGGTACTGATGAGGGGGTGACCCCCCTCATAATTGTAATAAAAACATGAAAATACAAAAGTTTGTTATGTAAGCTAATTTATAAGTTATGTATATCTTTTACTAATAAAAACATTTGTAAAAAATTAAAAGCTCTAGTTGCATTTTTAAGTAACCAAAAAATAGGAGGGCAACTATGCTTCCTCCCCCACTCCTTTTTTCTCAAAATCATTCAATCAAGACTATGAGAAAGCCATTTAGCCAAAACAAAAAAAAAAAAATATGCAAATTTTGTTTTAATTATTCCTCTGCAGAGAGCCAAAATCAAAACATGCATTGATTCATATATATTCAGAAATTAAAAAAAAACAAGTTTTTTGACTGAAAGTAAGGAGCAACATTAAAATTTAAGACAAACAGAAATTACTTCTTATATGAAAAGGGCTGCTTCCTCATCAACATCCCGCTCTTTACGCTAAAGTTTTTTACTGTTTTAAAAAGTATAGTTGAGAGAAAGAGTCAAACCTTAGCATAAAGAGCAGAGCATTGAATCAGCCCCTTTCATATACAAAGTAATTTCTGTTCATTTTAAATTTTAATGTTGCTCCTTACTTTCAGTTAAAAAAACTTGTTTTTTTATTTAATATCAAAAAAGGACACTATCATGGTGCAGCTATCATATATATTGAATGGACAGTTTTTTTGACAATTTTGATAAACAATAAGAACAAAAGGAAATCAAGTAGCAAAGAGGGTTGTGAACTTGTAGGCTCACTTTCAGGGTCGTTTGAATCTGGATATAATGAAGATAATAATGGCCCTGATTATAGCTCACCTTCTAAAAAAGTTAAGGGAGATTTCTTTGCTGCAAGACCATGGAAACTGACACAGTCAAAAGTGAATTCTTTGGCACTGGACTACACTGTGGACGAGATGCAATCCCTGTACACTGTTGAGAAGCTGTCGTTCAAAAGTCTGATAACAGGATTGCACTTTGTGCAAAGGTTCCAGGAAGAAAAGCTTTAGCTGTGCAAATTGAAGCTAAGTTTTTGAAGTACAGAAAAATATGGTTCACAATTTTGAACTCACTGACTACATGTTGTTGACAACACACATTTGATCTTCCAACAATGAAAGTTACTTAAGAATGACTGCACACTTGCTCAACAAGTATTGAAATGAAAATCTTATGCCCTTGCTTGTTGCTGGTTCAAGGGCTCATTACACTTGTGACAGAATTGCTAAACAACTGAATGGTGTATTTGCCAGGTATAAAATTGCAGTCGATAAAAATGAACAAGGGGTCTTGACCAATAACACCTGTAACTTTAGTAAGGCATTCAGGGAATATCTGATGGTTTTTGATGAATATGTTCAAGATAGTAATGAAGAAAATGAAGATGAAGCAGGCCAGTATGGCTCATTCTCTTTTACAAATGTTAGGGAGATGCTCGATTCTCTTGACAACCCCAAGTAATTCCAACTTCCTCCACACTTCAGGTGTGTCAGCCACACACTTAACCTGCTTGGATCCACTGATGCTGATAAAGCCCTCTGTGATTTTCCATATAAGAGGCAGTACCACGCCACTTTTTTGAAGTGTATTGCTCTCTGGGATGCCATGAATAGGATTTCAAAAGTTGCTGATGCTGTGAAAGAGGTATATGACAAACAGCTTATAAGATCTGTGGTAATCAGGTGGCACTCAAAGTATGAAAGTGTCAAACGTTTGATGGATTGTCACAAAATTGGAAAGCTTGCTGACGTATGTGATGTTGAAATTCTTGAAGAATACATGAAAATTATGAAGCCAGTAGCAGTGGCATTGGACATTCTTCAGGGGGAGGAAAAATGCTACTTCGGTGCTATCTATCCTACAATCAAATCATTTGAAAGGAAGCTCAAAAATCTGAAAGATTTGGCAAAAGTCAGCCAGCCTTTGGTACATGCTCTACTTGTGGGTCTGTCATGCAAGAGACTATGTTATTGTCACAGCAAGTCATCCTTTCTTCAAGTTGAAGTGGTTTCCTGATAACCAGAAGGATGTAGCAGTTGAACTCTTGGTAGATGAAGCAAAAAAGGTTGAAGATTTCAGAAGTACTTGCAAGGCTGATAAAGGTAGCTTTTTGTCTGGAGATGAATACTTTTATCTTAGTGATGAAGAAAACACTCATGGTAATTCTGGCAACCGTGGCCGTGAAATCAATTCTGTGAAGGTTTTGTCATATTTGAATGAAAGGCAAAAGGAACTCGTTGTGCTCAAAGTGTACCCAAGGGTAATGAAAGTTTTCAGGAAGTACAGCTGTATCATTCCTTCATCTGCGCCTGCACAACGACTTTTTTTGGTAGGTGATGGAATTTTTACTCAAAAAAAAAACATGCTCGGAATTGGTATGTATGAAAAGCTTCTGCGGTTGAAAGGAGCAAGAAAGAAATTATAAGTTATGATGAAGCTGTAATCAATGTTCTTTGTAAATTTTGTTTCTTTTTATATCTGAATTGAAGTAAAATTCAAGTAAAATCGACATACTTGAGTACTTAAGTACTGAAGTACTTTTTCAAAAGTACTTATTACTTAAGTATATTTTTAGAGAAGTACTTAATACTTGTACTTAAGTAAAAATCTCTCTGAGTACTTGGTACTTGTACTTAAGTAAAAAAAAAGAAGTACTTGGCACAACACTGATTGAGTGGTATGTTCACTTTATTTATAAGTCAATAATATGAACAATAAAAAATTTACCTTTTTTTTGCATTATGCCTATAATTTGTAAGTGTTTTGTAAATTAAATGCCTAAGGTGGCCTAGTACAAATTGTATTTTTTCTACATTACAGCAAGGTGGTACCCAAACAATAGGCTAATCCAAAAGATTTCAAATGATGCTAAGTTTAGGGCACAGTGTATATCTCAATTACCACCTATCTTATTTTCACAAATATTTGTGTGTCTTTCTCAAAACAACAACAAAAGTTAAGAACTTGTTGAAAGTTTGAATAGGTGACTGGAATTAAAATTACATCTTAAATGACTTCCAACCACCAATCATCCCCAAACACAATTTTTGAAAATGAGTCAACCTTTGCATCTTGCTCTTTAGAATGTCTGCACTGTGAACCCTGATACAAAACCTGGTTCCATAGGAGGTGTTATAAGAACCCTTCAAACATATAATATTGACATTGCAGCTTTATCTGAAGCTAGAATGACAAGTTTTGGATCTATACTAGTTGACAACTATGAAGTTTTTTTTCAGGTATAGAAAAGAAGCATTGAGCTTGCTGCCAGCAAGAATGCAAAGAAGTAAAGGCTTCAGTTTGTCCCCAAAAACAAAAGAATGATGAAAGTCCATTTTGCAATCTTGCATTCAAGGCTGTCAATCATTGTTGCACATGCTCTCTAAAAATGAGGCCAACAATTCCAAGAAGATTGCTTCTGTTATGAACTTAATAATCTAGTCAATTCAGTACCCAAGCACAATATCTTAGTTAAATGGTGACTTCAATGCTAAAATTGATAGTAGGCATAGTTATGCACCTGAAGTGATTAGACAACATGGTTTGGGCATCATAATTGGTAATAGTGTGCCATTGATAGATATGTGTGCTGGCGGTTGCCTAATTGTTGAAGATTTCCTCACCAGGAAATCAACAAGTATACTTGGACTTCCCCTGATGGAGTGACAAGAAGCCAAATTTACCACCTCTTGATCAGGAAGTGACACAGACAATGTTTCAAGGTTGTGCATACACAGACAATGTCTCAGAATCAACTGGACAGACAAAATTACCTACTCATTCATTAGAGAGAAGACTAAACAGCCACTCATTATCAATAAACTCATAAGCAGTAGTTTGTAATATTAGGGATACATGGTTAGAATGGGCAGCAATTGTCTGCCTCATGATGTCTGGTGTTGGACTCCTCCAAGAGTTTCATAGCAGAGATGACAGAAAGCTACACTTGGATGATGCCTAGAAAAAGACACAGCACTCTCAAGAACATCCCTTTATGAACTTTGGCTGAAGACACTAAAGAGGTCATTGTGGCTAGGCACTGTTGCTGCCTTATGCACCAACCAGCATGGGAAGTCCTAAGTCTAAGTAAATAAAGAAAGCTTAATATTATAAACACTATACTAGAGTAAAAAATGAATACACAAAGCAAATATGTGTTCTACCAAAGAATAAAATCTTTGGTTCACACTAAGGTATTTTTTGTTTGTTTTTTTTTTACAAGAAATAATTTAAGAATAACAAGTAAAAAAAATTGTGAAAAACGTTCACATAGAAATAGTTCTTTGCAGCCATTGAAGCAAAAACCAGTCAGAGATATTTAAACAACATAGGTGTAGAAATAGGCTAGATAAAGTTCTAGCAGCCCTGGAAAGATATTCAAATAGCTATCTTGTGTCTAGCTCAGAGGCGCCATTTGGACCAAATCTTGGTGTGGGCATAAATTCCGTCTTGCCCCCCCCCCCCGACTCATTTGTGTCGCATAATCATCTAGGAAACGGGCATTTGACATAACTCGAGAATTTTATTATGTATCTTACCTACTTTCAAAGTTTACAATAATTAATAGCAAATAGCATAATTACCCCAAGGGTCGTCAAGTAATTATGCTCTTTGGTTAATAGGCGTGCAGTAATTTCAAATCAATTGGACAGAATGGATTATGTTGGACATAATGGATTATTATGGCCGGCAAAGGGCCCTTTGTGGTGGAAGCTTGGGCCCCCCTGGAAAATCTGGGGTGGGCACTTGCCCACCCCTGACCCCCCCCAAATGGCGCCTCTGGTCTATCTAATAATCAGAGCTGTTTCTAGGGTCAGTAGTGCCTGGGAAAAAATTAAATACAGTGAAAAAAAATTAAAGTGAAAAAACTCAATCAAAGTTTGCAACCCCCCTGAGCCAAAGTCTCCCTCCCCACTCCAGCTATGGTGTATGAGGCAGTTTTTCCCTCATCTGAGCAATTCTGCTAATAATATGAGTTTTATCTTATATGCTCATTTCCATGGAAAATTTCTTTTCCAGTGCTTGAGGGTCAAATGTCCTTTGGAATGGCTTATGTCAAGCTCCACTATTGATTATCATTGCCTTTAAAATATTTAACACTGAATGTGGGTAAGATATTCAAGCTAATCAAATTCTTGTTAAGAAAATTTTTGCAAATTCTATGGTGAAACAATCCTTTTCCTAGGTGGTATATCCTAATAGGGATTTTACAGGGATTTAACTGTTGGAGTAGTGATAGGCTGTCTTACTTCTTGGCATCTTACCCTACTGAGAAGTGTATTTAATTCTTAATGATTCATTTCCTTTTACATGCTTATTGTTGATAAAAATCACTGACACAGACTGACAAATTTCACAAGCTGCTTTTCATTATAATTTATAATTTTGTTTACTATCCTATCAAAGGAAGTAGAATATATGATGCTTTTATGTAATGTTGCTTATAATCCAAACAATCACCTCTAGTTCAACAGAAAATAATCTCTTTTTTTATTTCAGGGCTTTTTTTTAATGATAAATAAACCCGAATAGATATATTTACCATGCAACTGCCTGTAAAAGAAGTTGAATAAAGAAAGGCACAAATAATTCTCATTTTTAATGCTGCCCAGAATCCAGACAATTATGGCTTAATTATCAAAAAAGTTGACATATTTTAAGACATCTTTAGGAAATGTGTCACAATTAAAACAGAGAAATTGGAAGAACCATTAGGTTCAGCTTTACAGTGATAAAGTAATTTTTTACGTTTAATTTTTAGATGTTATCCTGGTTGTGCCAAAAGATGAATGGGAAACAGCCCATCGCCTCAATTCTATTCACAAGTCTAGCTTGAAATTAAGGATCTTTGAACTTGATAAGGATGTAGGATCAGTTGAAATATTACAAAAGCTTTTAGAGAAGAACCTTTTGAAGGTAATGACTGTGGCATAGAGCATGGGCAGTGTTCTTATCATTTTGGATTAATAACCTATTTCTTAACATGTTTATATCCTAGATCTGTCTTATTTTGAAGGTTTTACAGTAATCCCAATAAGTTCAGCACTTTAATCAGTTAAGTTCAGATTGTTGTTGATTTGTTTCTAATCAAATTATTGCTAGAATCAGATTGTTATGTTAGGATTTGATTGTTTATAATAGAATGAAATCAATGAGAAAAGATTTTATATGGCACTTAGCTCTAATCACAATTATACCCTTTGTTATTACAAAAGCTTTCTGTTTGAAAATACTACTGCTAATAACGCATCTCGGAGCAAAGACAAGCAAGGCTGACAGTCTGCAGGGGAAGAAATCATACTTTCATTTCTTTCATTATGCAAATCTACCTTCATTTTTTTCATCATACAAATCATGTGATTTATTTTTAATATTCTTGCTTTAATAAATCCATGTTTCTAATGGCATTTTTAAGTCATTGAGACAGTAAATGTGATCCAAATGGGGCAACGTTTGTGAGGCTGGCTTTTAAGGTAGCAGGATTTTAGTGATTGATTCTGGTTTAGTTTTTATAGATAATTGTTTTGTGATCGTTTTAATTGTTTGATATAAGAAAGAATATAAATTAAGTCCTAAAACACTATCATTGAGTCCTAAGCACATTATTGATTCATTTTCTGTTAGATGATATCAGGAACATATTAATTTAATTTTTAGAACAAATCGACTTTAAACAACTGAAATTGAATATTTCTAAACAGAGCCTGTAAATAAACCTATGAATAGACTGGTGGTCAAATCAAAAATTTATGAGGATGCCAAGAGAGTTTTCTCTCTTTCTTTCTCTTTTTTGGTTTTCTTGTTGTTCAACTTCTCTGAAAGGCTTAAAAATTTTGCGAACATTGCTTGATCTCTAATGAATATATTATTAGTAATCAAATATCAAGGACAACATTTTAATACAGTAAATTCATTTTAAAAAATAGACTTTTTTCAAACAATTTTAGGCTTTTGTTTTCTGTTCTCAATTTTGGCAAGTTTATGTGTCCAGTTTTGGCAGCTAATATTTTTTGGATTTTCTTTTTATTTGGCCATTTTGTTACATAATGGTTCATTTAATAATTTTGTTTTGTCATCATGAATATTAAAGCAGTTTGGTTGATATGATTTTTATTGTAACATTATTCAAAGATCAAATATAAAATAAGCAATAAAAAAGTTTGTCTGGTTTGACTTCTTAAAAAAACATAGTATTTTAAAAGTCTAATATAGTAGGTAATTATCAGTGTCAATTAACCTTTTGTTTTAAAGTTTATAAACAGTTGTTTGATTAGTTGGAAAAGGTTTAATACAGGTACTGTCCTTGAACAGGATAGTGTGTATTATCTTGAGTAGCTAGTAATTAGTATGAAAGTCGGGGTTAAAAGAAGAAAGTATTTTAGTCGTTTTATGTTGATTTATTAATCTAAGCAGGTCTTATGTATTTTGTTTTAAAAAACACATAAAAACAGTGGAAGAATAATTATAAATTAGATGGCATAATTATTGCAGATTCCCTCGTGATTCAACATAACTTGTTGGAATAATTGCAGTAACTTGAGTATTTGCAAAATTATTGCACATTTGCTCCTGATTCAACATAACCTGTTGGAATAATTGAGTAACTTGTTGAATAAATATATTTATTGGACTCTATTGAATGCGTTTGAACATTAAAATAATTCCTTGCTATAAAAAGACAAAACAACTTGCAACCCCATGGAACTCCTGAAACTAACCAAAAATATTGCTTGCTTACACTGATAGATAAATAAACAAAGAATTTTCTTTCTGTAAAAGAGCAAATCATAGCTTGCTTATCCTGATGCCTAACTTGCAAATAATTAATTGCAATAGGTTTCAAAATGTATTTTAACACAATTAACATGAATCAATTGTCTATTGAATAACTAACTTGAGTTGAAAGGGCTAAATTGCTTAAACTAGGAACAAAAGAGATGACTTTAGGTAAAGAAGATTAATTAAGTGGATATTAGTGCGAATACTAGGAACCTAGGTGCCATTTTAATGCCAACTGTCAAGTATGTGGCTGAAGCTTTGTATTTTAAAAAAATGTGGGAAGATATGCTAATTACTAACTCTCGTGCCATTTGATCTCTGCCAGGAGTAGTGCACACTTATGTTATATTTTGATGAATTATATAAGAATGGTATTTATGCTTATTTGACCAACTGTAGCCTACATGAAACATCAAGTCTGTGCAAAATATATGCATTCATTTTAGTGTAAATGGCAATATAAAAAAAATAGAAGCAAAAAGCGATTGATATTTCAGCTGGAGTTAGATTAACATCACCACATTTTTGACTGGAATTGGTAAATACCATAAAAACATTTAAAACAAGCACAGATATAACTGGGGGGAGCAGGGGTGGATTTAGAGAAAAATCGTGCGGGGGGGGCAATGTTGCTTAGGTGCCAATAATTGACCAGATTGACAAAATTTATTCTAAAAACAGAGTGAAAAAAGAAAAAAAAATTGGAAAGAGGGTGCCAGAAAACAATCTTGGGGATTCGTCAGGGGGAGGGGAAAATCGAAATTCTGGACTAAATGGGGCGAAAGGTGTATTGGTTTGTTGCTCTCAAGCAGCTTGGTGCCATGCATCCCCCCAAAAAATAATAATAACACATTTTTTCTGTTTGTTTTGGGAAAATTTAGGTGTATTGAACCTGGAAAAAAATTCCAGTTGTTTAAGAAAGTTCTCTAATGCACTCTTATAGCCTAAATCTAAAATGCAATCATGCTTTTCTGAGGTACCCACCGTTTTGCATTAATTTTTGAACTTTGTTTTTCTCCAGGTATTATATTTCATTTACCACCTACTGGGCACCATACACACTATTTCATAACAAATACTAATTTCAGTGTCAAGATATTTTCGTACTTCCTTGTGATGTGTATGGTGAGATTGACATCCAGAGAATACTTGAGGAGCACAGGATGAATTTTGCCACCATCACAGCTGTTTTTTCAGAGGTACCAGCTACAGTTAAGACCCCTGGGCAGAAATTTAACAGCCCACAAGGTGATTAACTAAATTAATTATTTGTTACAATTACCAGTAATTAATTATAATCCCTTTCAAACGAAATATTATTCAGTCAATGACAATAAAATATTACGGGGGCTAGACACTAATGTAGATAAAACTGGGAGCTGTTCTCTATAAAAAAAAAAATTCGATGGTTGTTCTATATATTTAAATTTATTATTTATTTTGTACCGGAAAAACTACTTGAAATATCAAGGACATTAAAAATAAAAACATATTTTGTCATTTGGCTCCATTTTAGGTTTTTTCATACCTTAAACCTGGGATTTTCTACGATTTTGCTTTTGGCTGTTACAAAATTATGAACTTAAGAAGCCATTCGCAAGGTTTCACCGTTGTTGCAACCATGAAAAAATAAGCGGGAACTAAAGCGGTTCACCCGCAAAGCAATCAGATTATCTTTCAATAGGCTATCTATTAATAATAAGATAGCCTTAATATGATAGCCTATTATATTAATATATAATAGGATTATCTATTAATAGAAATATGATATTTGAATGCACAAAGTCTTTGTTTTTCTCTTAGTGTCTTAAGTAAAACTTGAATTTAACGTTTTACTTTACATTATAAAATTTAAGTAGTCAAAGCACGGCCATATCCAGACTTTTTTCCGGGGGGGGGGGGCTACAAAAACGCACCAAAAATTTGTTTGTATTCATTTTGTTACATTTTTTACGAGTCGGATAAACATATCGGGGGCAGGGGTGTTCAACATCCCCCCCCCCGTAAACGGCCTTGAGTCAAAGGTATTCTTTCACAATCAGGAGCAAAGAAGGATTCTACTGATATGTAAATAAAGTTTAAACACTTACAGGATAAACGAAATAGGATAATTGGTCTTTCTAAAAAGATGTTCTTGTAACTAAGTCCATTAAACAGTAATCTAAGTGCTTAATCTTGAATAATCTTAATAATAAAAATATTAATGCATATTGAGATTTTTAGCTATTCAATAATATGTAAATTTCTTTTTGAATTCTTTTTGGTAAAAAGATGTTAAGACTGTGTTTTAGAGAATTTTACTCATATAGTCACATTTTTTAACCCTGCTTATGACCAATTAATGACAAGATTTTTCTTTGTTCTAGCAGTCAAGAAGGTTACACCTCGTAGGGCTGAATCAGGATCTTTTTTTTCGCTCATTTTTAACTGAATTTTCACACGTTCCTTACTTTTAAACTTGGCCCCTGCGAAGTGTTAAAACTGCATAAATGGGCGTGGATGTTTTTATCACTACAAATTGAGCTCCTGAGTTTTTGCTATTAAGACATATATGGCTGTTTAATTTTCCATTTAACCAATTTAAGGGATTAACTTTGATTTCTACTGCCCTTGGTACTTTTAAATTTGGCCTTCAAAGGAGATAACGAGTCTGATTAATGGTGTCCTAATGATGATAAAGTTAAACACATACCGTATAAATAAAAACCGGAGTCATTATTCATTGACAATGCTATTTTTGTTTTATATACCCTAACTTATTATTTATTTTATGCCACATAAAGGACTTACAGTTTTCTCAGAAGGAAAAAACTGTTTCAATCAAAGGTGCTCTAATCTCAAGGCAGCTAGACAGGTACCGTGTTTATGGAACTGGCTGTTATTTTTGAACAAGAAATACCGTCGTTATAATGTTTAATTTTTTAACATTTTTAGATTTTTTAACAGTCGTTTTTTTTTTTTTTTTTTTTTTTTTTTTTTTTTTTTTTTTTTTTTTTTTTTTTTTTTTTTTTTTTTTTTATTAGAGGCTAATCCCTAAGGCCGTGCCCAGGATTTTTTTTTTCACAGATTTCTTTTCGAGGAGAGGGGGTACACAAAAAAAAACTCAAAAATCTAAAAAAAATGGTTTATATCAATTTTTGTTATATTTTTACAAGTCAGACAAATATTTCGGGTGGGGGGGTCTCAAGTCACTTAACCTCCTCCCGGGTACGGCCTTGCTAACTCCTTAAAAAAAGTTAGACGGTTTGCAGGGTTCAGTGGTGTTAAAGATGCAAGGATTTTGAATGCTTAAATTTTTTCCTTTCTTTTGAGTTGTTACAATATTCAACCTTTAAACCAACGAAAATTACAATTAAGTCTTTTGACACTATTAAAGGTGGCTGTTCTAATTTATATATGTGCCTAGGCCCATTATACAAATTTTAAAACGAATGGTAAATTTGGTACGTCATGGATATTATGGATTTGAAGGACTGAAATTAGAATGCAAAAGGTTAGACATTTGAACGAAATAAGTTGACTCATAGAAAATAAACCAAACTGTTCAAGACTTTTAATTATGATCCTGATTATCGAATCAGCTATGATTATATTGTTCAAAATTATAGTGATTATATTATTTCAAAATCGTGATAATATTATGTATAAGGCAAATTTAATCGTTGAATCAAGCAAATTACGTTTGTGATATGCCTTGTACTTTTCAAATTTAATTATCTTTAACATGGTTCTCGTATGTCTTTACTCTCGAGTTGAAACCGGGGGCTATATTGTCAAGGATGAATTTCAACTAACTATTTGTAATGTGAAAAACAAGAAGTTACTAGAGACCTTCTTTAATGTCGACAGCGATATAAGCAAAATCTAACCAAATATTGAAGAAACAGATGGAAAAAACTAAAATAAGGCAAATCTCCTTGTTTTGCTGTTTTTGGTGCTGCTCCATTTTTGTGCTTACTTATGAAATTCTAATTTACATTGCTTAATGGAAGTGACTTGTAATTTGTATCAAGCTCACTGTATTATCATATCTTTCATTTTTTTTTTCAGAACGTCAATATTAATAGATTATGCTTTAGGATTTTACTGGGGCAATTATTTTTACTGTACTGTTGCCAGGAATGACTGAAAATTCATTAAAATAAAAGATAAAAGCTGAAGCTCTTTCCATTGTTAATCATGTCTTTGGAAATGAAAATGGTTATAAATTTCATAAGTTGTATTTTTCTGAAGAAAAGTTTCATTAACTTTTAGTTGTTGGCAAAAACTTCTTTCTCACATTTAGCACCTTTCACTTAACTTCAACTATTTCACAACTTCAAATCTAATCTAACCTTCAAATCTTTCACTCCAGTATTTATAGGACGTCTCTTCTCAAGCGATGTTTTTGTACCATTTTTTTTTAACATAATTAGCGACGAAGACCACACTGCCTTACCATCACAAACACCAATAACAAGAAGAACAATAGGGAATTTCTTAAGACACATTCATTCTAATTTATTTTCCACTGTCTTGAGAAATTCCCAATTGTTCTTCTTGTTTTTGGTGTTTGTTTTTGTGAACAAAGTACTAAAATGGAGCTTGTGTAAATAACTTGAAAATTAAGTATTGCAATAAATCACCAAGTACATTTATTTTTCATTTTGTTTTGCAGAACATCACTCTCTTGGTATAGATCCTTATTCGAAAAGACTTCTCATGATAGATGAAGATAGTATAAAAGGGAGAATACTGCTCACATATCCAAATATTGACCTAAAACATGTGCTGAGCCTTTACGTTTATTGTATTGACAAACGATTAGTTCAGTATTTATCCAGAATAAGGTAAGACGGGTGTTCCATGGACTTTTGGACTTCTAATAAGGTAATACAGAATAAGGTAAGACGGGTGTTCCATGGACTTCTGGACTTCTAATAAGGTAATTATTAAGGTAATAAGGTAATACAGAATAAGGTAAGACGGGTGTTCAATGGACTTCTGGACTTCTAATAAGATAATTATTAAGGTAATACAGAATAAGGTAAGACGGATGTTCCATGGACTTCTGGACTTCTAAACAATGTTTCACTTTTATGACCCTCTCCTATCTAAAAATAAAGTTTCAAACAAGTCGATTCTATTATTCCTCATATTTTGTTCGAAATTCGCCTATATTTGCGTGTTTTCGAAGCTGTTCCTTGCTCAACCACCCCCCCCCCCCCTCTTCCCATTTTGACTCTGCTTTCTCCCTCAAAATTATGCACTCTTATTAGTTGTAATTTTTCCTCATTATAATTATATATAACCGATGTAAACATGATTATATTTTTTCATCTCTATCATCTGGTATCATTAGATTAAATTTTCAGTAACACAGCATTTGACCTTCTCTCCCGTTTCCCATTTTTCACCGACATTCAGCCCCTCCTGTATTGTTAAAAAAGTTAGTAAGTGCATTATCTGAGTTGTCATCATCTAAGTTAGTAAATGCATTATCTGGTTGTATTATCCTAAAAACTGTGGTGTTTTTCTGGCAAAAAAATAACTACCTCTTAACCCTTTTGAAAATTGTTTTGTTGCCTCCTAAAAATTTGTTTTGTGGGAGTTAACCAGTGGCTATCTAGATGGTGCACAAAGAAATTCAATTACAACAGTAGCCGATTATTATCAAAAGACTGTTTTGGTGATAATCAATATTGAATTAGAACTATGTCGATTGTAATTTTGATAATTTTTCTCTGAAAGAAAGATTTTAGTTTAAAGATTGACGATCATGCAAAAAGGAAATTTTTCTGTTCAACGAGGAATTTTTATCAACCTTCAGTATGAGCTGACCTTTCCCAAGAACCGTCCTAGCCGAGTGGTTGGCCCGCTAGACTTGAAATCCTTCATCTGTAAGGACAGGGGTATGAGTCCTTGTGTTGCAAGTAATATGGTTGGAACCAGGGCTAATGGAATGGCTGTAAGCTCAGTCAAAGTCGACCCAGCTCTAAATGAGTGAGCACCTGGAGAAATCTGGAGAAGGTAAACAGAGGAAGGCTTTGCAATAGCAGTGGGTGGCACCACTGCTATCGGCACCCAATATTGTTGGGTGGCACCCAATATTAGCACCACCGGCAGGGTCCAGTGCCGTGCTGTAAAGTCCAGTACTATATTCTTTACTTTTAACTTTATTTAGTGTCTCTCAGATATATCTGTATATATTTTCTTTTAATAATTGTTGATCATTTCTATGTTGTATATAGTATGTTTTTTTTTTGTGTTTTTTTTTTTACTCGAGTACCAGGTTACTAAACTGACATTATGATATACAGTTTGGTCTTTTTCTATGGAATCCCACTCCTCCTTCACTCGGAAGGCTAGAGTGTCATTTATGGTTGACTGAAAATGACTTTTCAGAGAAAGAAAAAATCTTACCATAACATTAAACAAGATACTACTGTAGTCCGAATAAAAAAGACATTCCTTGAAGAAATTTATTTATGGTAATCAACTTAGTTTTATCATTTTGGATTATTCAGTTTTTTGTTACTATTTTTTCCTTTTAATTCCATTCTATTAGTAAGTATAAAAACTGATTGCCAAGTAAAACCATAGACTTTCAGTTGACAATTCTCGAAGCAATCAATTTAGTTTTTAGTAAATTACAAAACATTAATCTTTAGGGTCGTCAGGCTTTTTTCTGGGGGGGGGGGGGGTCGGAAGTGAATTTATTTTGTTTTAGTGTTTCTTTTTCTTTTTTTTTTAGCTAGACAGATGTATTACCCTCTTTTTGAAGTAGAGAAGAAAATGTGTTTCCAAGTTGAACTTGAAGTTCTTAAGATGATGTCTTGTTATTATCTGTTATTTTCTTATTGTCTTTTTTCAGCCATAATTATATGGACATTGAAGAAGATCTGATTTGTCATTTAGTCAAGGAGCAATTCAAGAGGAGGGATGGTGAAGTAGAAGAAGGTTGTTTTTAGAGTATTCTTACCATACTTTTTTATTTTAAGATTCATGTCCCGTGGGACATCTTTTAAGTCATCCTTTTATGACAAACTAAGACACACTGATCAAGCAGTCTCTCTTCTTTTGATATTGGTCATAAAAAGATGACGTGGACTCGTCTTGTTTAGCCATTGGCTAAAAAAAAATTGAGTCCTTAAGTGCTGAAATGTTATTTGTTAACTTCTTTAAATGACACATAGTTTCGTAATAATAAAGCGAATAAACTCGTAGGAGTTGATTTTTCTTAAACTGACAACACTGACTGTAAACCTTAGTCTTGTTCACATTGGCAATATTGGCTTACTCCAATGCACTTCTGGCTCGTATTGGCAAAATTTTTTTTTATCACAGTGCGATTTTGCTGTGAATTCTAGCAATATTTTTTTCTTTATCAAGTAATTTATTGAGTTGAAGAAAGTTCAATTTTTTATGGTGCAACCTGACAATTTCTGTTCTACACAAAACCGACAGCCGTGTGAACTGCTCCTTGATTTTTTTTTTTTTTTTTTTTTTTTTTTTTTTTTTGAATAGTCATAATAGACATGGAATAAACGATCCTATGTGAATATTTTGTCAAAAATTGCAATAATATCTTTTGATAATTACAAAAGGATCAAGATATTAGAATTTTCTTTCAAATGAACCCGCAAACAGCTCTCTAAGTTGTTCCAGTTCCCTGCTAACGGTGAAGAAAAGAAAGAGGATTTATTAGTACTCCCCACGCAAAGTCATTTTCTTGTTGTTCAAGGTGTGGGGTTTTAACTATCCTGTACAGAGTTTTCGACAAGGGTTATTCCAATGATGCAATTTTAATTTCGATACAACGTCATTTTGGTGTTCCTGAATCAGCTTCAAATGACAATTTTTCCTCAATTGACTGTTTTTATGTTTGTTTTTTAACGTGTTTTTAAATTTGACTATGATTGTAGCTGTGGGTCATGGTTCGTTCTTTACTAGGTTTTAACTATCGCTGTAACCTTAATATTGATCATTAAAATTGCTGACTAATTTAGTTCAAGAACGCTCCTTGTCCAAACAACAGCGTGCTAATAGACTGATGTTAAAATAAACTATTAACGTTCAACTGGTGGAATGTTTTCTGAACATTGGCTGAGAACTGAACGTAATAATACCGAAACGATATGTGCTAAAATCATATTTTCGGTTGGATATGGAACGGTTGTATCGAGTGCAAACAATAGCATATTTTATGCTTGGAAATCGATTAAACTTCTTTTTTTGACTTTTCTAACAGTGTTTAGATAAAGCTTTTAATTTGAAAATTTTTGCAACTGCCGATTTGATAATAGGCTATTGCGATATAGGTTGCCATTTTTAAAATAAATTATGTTTATTGTATTTTTTTACAACAATGTTAAGTATCTTTCTAAAATATAATCTGATTTTTGAGACTAGTATTTGTTGTCCAAAATTTTTTAAGAAATCAAACACTCTTTTAAAGGGTTGTTGATGGGTTAACTGTAAAAATTCCAATGGGCTAAGTAGTAGTAGTATTAATTTATTAACCAAAGGAAATAACACAGACAAAATCAATCGGTAGCACACCAAAAGCGTTGCTTGCGAGGGTGTGTTACTAACAAAAAGAACAAAAAATAGAAGAAAAAAAGAACAAAAACAGAAAAACAATGAGTTAATCTAAAATGAGCAGAAAGGTGAAACCGTGTACCGAGAAAAAAAAATTTATATAAATAATTCATACACAATCAAACAACATAATATCATGATCCCGAAACAAAAAAAGAAAACAAAATAAAAAAACAATAAACAATTATTTTCAATACTAAATCAATCAATCTCAATCTATTTCAAAGGTATACCTACCAAGAAGCCCCACACGCAGCACGGCCTTAAATTGATTAATGGGCAATTCTTTAATACTTGGAACAAGCTTATTCCATAGCTTAGCCCCTCTATAAATAATTGAAAAAGCAGTCCTACTTGAAACTAGGCGAGGAACCTCAATATCTCCACATGTTCGAGTTCTATGATCATGAATATTAGACCTATCCCGAAAACTTCCTGTAAAACATTCTGGAACGCACCCATAATGGTACTTATACATACAAACCAGTGTATAAAAATCACGCAATCCTGCTGCAGGCATTATATTTATCATACTATACATTGACCTGACCGAATCCCGGTTCCCTATTCCACAAAGTGATCTAATGGCATTATTCTGCAGTACGCGGATTGGGCGAAGTATTGAGGGGAATGTCCCAAGCCACACAGACGAGCAATACAAAATATAGGGATGAATCAGAGAAAAATATAATAACCGTATAACATTTGAAGGAAATAAATGTTTTAGTTTACGGACAATCCCTAAATTCCGCGATAATATTCTACTTATAGCTTTTACATGGCACTTAAATCATAAAATTTCGTCAATAATAATCCCAAGGTACTTAACGGACTTTGACCGCTTAACAATTCCCTTCGGTGTAGCTATTTCCATAATCCAAGGATAATAATTTGGGGACCGTGAAAAAATAACAAAATTTGACTTATTTATATTTATGTCAAGGCCGTTTATCTTCAACCAAAGACATGTCATAGTCATTGCTGCATTAATTGTTGAGGTAAGTTGTTGTTCAGTTGAGGCAACACACATCAATGCCGCATCATCAGCAAATAAGGGTGTAGTGATCCTGGTTCCCGAAGGTGCGGGATTCACTATATCCCCTATTCTAGAAGTAGTTGCAACAGCATTTGGCAGATCATTTATAAAAATCAAAAAAAGAGTAGGCCCTAACACAGAACCCTGGGGGATACCATATTTAACAAGACTCTTACTTGAAGAAAATCCATTAATGTGAACATAATGCTCTCTATTTTGGAGATAATCACAAATCAAAGCTAAAGTAGCCCCTCTTAGTCCATAAAATTCACATTTTCGAAGTAGTAATTGGTGGTCAACAGTGTCAAATGCCTTAACCAAATCAAGAAACAGACCCGCTACTCTAAGCTTATTATCAAGAGCTCCATTGATTATCGAAGTTATATATGATAATGCCATCTCTGTGGTTCTCCCTTTTCTGAAGCCAAATTGAATTGGATTTTACAGATTATGCAGTTCCAAATGATCATAAACTCTAGTGTTAATACACTTTTCTAGCAGTCGAGAAATAATAGGTAAGACTGAGATAGGCCGATAATTTCCTAGATCATTCTTATTACCGCCTTTAAAAACAGGGGTAATCTTAGCAATTTTCAAGCAATCAGGAAACGTTCCCCGTTTCAAGCACAAATTAATTAGACTTAACTTGCAAAACTTAACCCAAGTTTTTTTTTCTTAAAATTGTCAGATAGCCTCAAGGACTCTCTGAGAGCATTTTAGCTCAGTTTTAAAAAGGATCTGTGTCTCTATTAATTGTCGCAGGCAATAGGGGGAAGTGTGATCATGTTATCATTTTTTGGCTTTATTCTACTTTTTCGGACCATTTGCCTCTTTACCTCTCTGGCCTTTATCTATTTTTTAAGAAAAAAGATGTCTCGGATATCCCATCTTCCTAGTTCTGTTATTACAAGTTTCTTCTTCATCTTTGATATCGGGATCGTGAAATAGGGGAAAAGTTTCGTTTGCAAAATAATATTGAGAAGCTGACTGAGAAGATATCGGCAACGGTGTATTCGCGCTTGTTACCTTGTTCTGGCTTCACTTGTTATGCTATTCGTGTTTTTATGTGATTTTTTTCTAAATACTCTGCCATTTAGTTTTTTGATGTTGATGGGTTGTAAACAGATATTATGTAGGTCACCGTGCATAGGAAATTGAAAGTAGTGAAAGTTGTTCTGTGACCCATGGTTGAAATTTAAGTATAATGGTGGAATCAGAGCCGTTCCTAGAGTTGGTGGTGCCCGGAAAAAAAATTTATTACAGTGCCCCCTCCTGACACAAATATAATCAGCTAAGTTGAATCAAAGTAGGCAACCTCCCAACCGTGGTGCCCTTTTTCGGGCTTTCTTTTTTTTCTACAAATTCACTTCCTCCCCCAGATCCCCTTGAGGGGATTGTAAATAATATTAGCCTAAAAAAATAGAAAAACATGTAAATAGTTTGGCGCAAAATAGATATTCTAATGCTTGGAATATAAATGTCAAATATACATATCTATGTGAAAATAACTGAGAAAAGTGCTCAGTTAGACTTGAGTTTGACTTGGGAAAAAAAATTCTGTCAAAATTTATGTTTTTCCTTTCCAAGGCAGTGTTTTTCTAACTTGTTTAATCTTGAAGCCACAATAAATAACAATGGGCTTGGATAGGATATCTTTCATCCACAGCTAGTTTTTCGCACATACTGTTTTTCTTAAAATTTTGTCTTCGAAATTTACCAGAACATCATCATGTGCTTCGAAATTTATCAGGAGAATGTTTCTTTTCTTTGGGGAGGGGTTAATTCTCAATTAGTCGTCTCTGAAATATCAAAAATAAATAAAACTTTCAAGG
The DNA here is from genome assembly GCF_032884065.1 of Artemia franciscana. Classification (NCBI taxonomy): domain Eukaryota; kingdom Metazoa; phylum Arthropoda; class Branchiopoda; order Anostraca; family Artemiidae; genus Artemia; species Artemia franciscana. Next base: position 42,854,376 of record NC_088867.1, read on the forward strand.
ATATGACCTTTTTTTGTTATTAATAAGTGTATACATTAAATTTGTGTTGTTCTTTAGGGGATGTTCAGTCAGAACTACTACTAAATGATGATTATGCAAGTATTATGGAGTTCAGTTCTGGCGATTGGCCAAATAAAGAACCTGGAAAGTTAGCTGTTTATGCCCATATAGCTACCACCAAATGTTTTCGAGTTGATAATGTGCACAATTTTTTTCTTGCTAACACCGAGGTAAGATGTAGCTAAATTCAGAAACCTAGACTTGGCTATTTAAGGAACTTATATGACTTGTTAATACAATAAAAATTTATTGTTAATTGCTGGATTTTGGGTGAGTATCTAGCTTTTTGAGTTCAGTCATTTGGTTTCTATTGTTATTAATTCGTTTAACTGATTTTGTGTGCTATTTTTCCCCGATGTTAGGTTTTTATAAATTCTTTCAATTTGGGTTTCTTTTCCATCTTGATTCCAGGTTGTTTGTTTTGTTTGTTTTTTTTTTGTTTTTTTTTTATTTATTTTTATCTGGTCTACATCACACGCATTTCCACTCATATAATGTGAACTTGATTCTTTGAAACTTTCTCTAATATTGCTGAGGAGGGAGGGTAGTCGTCCTCTCGAAATATCCGTTTTGTTTCATCCAGTATTTTCGTTTGGCATTATATTTTTTATTCTTTGACAATTAATTTAAAAATAAACAAAATTGTATATTGTAAGCAACTTATTAAAGCGCTAATGACCTGAAAAAAAAGCCATGTTTCGTTTTTGGAATTTTCATAATGGCTACTGCACGTCAGAAGAAAAAAAAAATCTACTCCTATTTAACTCTTAAATTGGTAATGGACACTTAATTTTTTCCCTGTTGAATATACTAAGTTACTCTAACAGATTTAATTTGTATTGTATAAAAAAAAGACGGAATATATTTTTGTGCTTGTGCTTGAAATATGAAATGATGTTCATGGAAACCTAAAATCCCGTCGTTCTCGCAATTTCCTGCATTAGTTCCTTTGATTGTCATACAAATGGCCGTTTCTACCTTTTTGAAAGCTTTTCACTTTTTCAGTTTTATTTTCGGAATTTTCAAATATTTTCAAAATGGCCTCTGCACATCAGACAAAAAAAAAACCATTCTAATCCTGTTTAATGCCTAAATTCGTTATTGACACTTAATGTTTTTCATGTTGCATACACTAACTCACTGTAACGTATTTAAATCATGTAAAAAAACGACAAAGTATCTAGCTGTGTTTGTGCTCAAAATATAAAATTATTTATACGGAAACCGAGAATCACATCGCTTTCAAAATGAACGGCATTAGTTGCTAAAATTGTCATATAAATATGTCATATAATTTATTAATTATATATTATAATTAATATATATTAATTTTCATATATTAATCGTTTATATATTTATTAATTGTTGTCATATAATTAATTGTCATATATATATATATTTAATAATATATATATATATATATATATATATATATATATATATATATATATATATATATATATATATATATATATATATATATATATATATATGTCAGATAATTGTCATAAATGGCCGTTTTTCACTTTCTAACAAGTTGCTCCCTCCCCTCTTTCTCCCGTGGACTTAGTCGCTGCGTAAGACTTAGTCTTTGGGTATAGTAATTTAATGGAATTCTTTTATTAGTTATTTTTCCCTGAACCAAGCTATTACAAAAACGAATATAAGTGGAAAGAGGGGTAGACCCTACAGCATAGAGATTCTTACCTAAATTCATCAGCAGATTGTAAGATTACACACCTGTTCAACCAAAATAAATTAAATAATAGTTGAGATCCTCCAAAATGGAAGCTAAAATAATTAAAAATAGATAGATATTTAAAAACTTAATAGTGAAAACATTAAAAATTATGCAAATATTTCGGTCAAGACCTCCGCTCGACCGTCCTCAGTGTAGAATAATACCGATAAAAAAGATAAAAAATCAAACCTTAAAACAAACACAAAACTAAAAATAAGATGACCCTTTCAGAGTAATGGTGGAAGAGTAACTGAATAAAAATATAGTTTCACATAATGTAGTTTCAAAATATAGTCCTCGTGTTCTCTTCTTCGCAATTTTATGTTTTGTTATGATTAGACATTGTGGTCTCAGAAATTATTTATAGAAGGAAACAATGAAAAGCCATGTATATGCTTTATGCTATAGAATTGATACAATGTCATAGAACTAGTTTTCAATGGCAGTGAAGGTAATTAAAATATTTTGGCTAATTTCGTGGCTCTGTGTAGATTTAAATGTCCAATTTTCCAACAGTCTTTCACGTAGCTCCATTACGAGGTTTCGCATGACCAGAAATATTGTTCGAAATTGAAGTGCAACATAGAATGAAGCTTTTCGTCAAGTAATCTGTTTTTGGCGTCTCAACCTTAGGACAATTGGACCGAATTGTGTCTCTTCGTGTCTGTCTTGTTAGAAGACACAATACGAGTAAGCTCTAGAAAAGGGGATGAATTTATGTAACCTACTTGTAGATATCGACACTACACCATACCATTTTTTTTTTTTTTTTTTTTTTTTGATTTCGTACCATGAAACCTACAACCTTTGTACAAATTCGAGAAACAAGTTAGAAAATTGACACGGCATGAGATGGACCTTTTTCCTAGAATCCTAGATGTATGTTGGAATCAGAGACTACCAGACCTTGCTTCTTATGCCTGCTTCTTTTTATTTATGCAGCAGCATTAACCTCCTTTGAAATAAAAAATAAAAGGATTTTCAAAATGATAGTTTAGCTTGATTTTTTTAATAGTCTTTGATCTAGAGGCCTCTGTCCCTCAGGGGATGTACACATCTGCTAGGGCTAGTTTGGAGTTTCTGAATTAAGTGATGGTGCTGATTCCGAGGGCGTAACGGCTCACAACTGTGTAGAACAAGCCCAAAATAGACCTATAATCTTTGCAATGTTTGTTTTCTAATCAGTATCAGTCAGCAAAGTTATCAGTCAAATCTATTTTTTAAAATGTTGAAATATCTACGACTTTAAAGAAAACAATCAACTGGAAAAGTTTTCCCAAAATACGTCATTCGTTTTGAAAAATTCCATAGTTTTCTTCTGAAAAATTCCATAGATTGCTTTTTGGTGAGTCATAAAATATTTTCTTATTATACGTCATTCGTTTTGAAAAATTCCATAGTTTTCTTCTGAAAAATTCCATAGATTGCTTTTTGGTGAGTCATAAAATATTTTCTTTTTCAGAAAATTCTAATCTCTACCAGTGGTAAAAAAACTGGACAATACATGTCGTTTCTTCATACATGCGCTGTTTCCTTAGCGGTTTCTTTCTTAAGAATATTTCAGACATCAGTAGCCTTCTGTCTATGACTTTGTAAACAACCATTCTAAGTCGTCTTTTCCGTTGTTTTTCTGTCTTTTTTTTTCTCATTGAACTCGTAAAATTTGCCGTTTTATTTCATTTGTAAGCTGAGCGTTATGTTTCCATGGAACTTTGGCTTTGTAAACTGGACTCATCAGCTTTATGTTCATTGATCCTCGTTTTCAGCTCTTTTATTTATATATATATATATATACAGTAGTGGCTTTAAAAAAGGCATTTTCCTTGGCCAAAAGCTTACGTTGACGTATTAATATAATTTTTTGTTTATTTAAACACAAGTCTAATGGCCTATAACGTTGGAAAACGCTAACAATCATGCAAAAAATTACGCAAATAAGAACTTAGCAACCGCCAAAAAACTCAATTAGTATCAAACACTGAATGATTCGTTATATGCAAGATGGAGCTAGTAAAATGAAAACACATTAATTTACTAAACTAATGTAACTGAAATTATTAAATAACGACTTTATGAAAAAGAACTGAATGTAAAATTAATTAAACCAAATTAAAAATAAAATAGAACTTAACAGTAAATACAAACTCCAGAGCAAAGAGTAGGTTTTTCTGTTGATCTATTTGATAACGAACCAACTGTCGAGCTTATTTATGAAAAAGAGAAAAATCATTAAAAGAGAGAATCATGAAAAATCTTCATGCAAAAGAGAAAAATCATGAAAAAGAGAGAATCATGAAAAAATTTCCTGAAAAAGAGAAAAATCATGGAAAAGAGAGAATCATAAAAAAATTTCATGAAAAAAGAAAAATCATGAAAAGAGAACAATCCAAAGGGAATTACCCATTGAAAAATATTATATGTTGTTTACATGAGACTGTGGAACTCTTGTAGGTTAAGAGGACCTTTTTCATAAGAAAGGTAATAAGAGGGAATCATAGAGGTATTAGCTTAGTCTCTGTTGGTATGACGATACTTTTTATGCTTAGAGATGCTGTAGACAAAGTTATAAAAGAAGAGCAGTGCCGTTTTAGGAAGGGAAGAGGATGTGTCGACAAATTTTCACTTTTTGGTTAATAAATGAGAAGTGCCTCAGTTATCGAACACCTTTAGTTCTCAGTTTCATAGATTATGAGAAAGTGGCTGATTCAGCTGACAGAAGAGCTTTAGCGAAGGTCATATCCTTGTATGGTATACCAGACAAATATATTAAAGTGCTTAGTAATATATACGAGAATGACGCTGCTGCGGTTAAGTTAGGAAATGAGATTAGTAGCGGATTTCGTATGAACTCAGGAGTTGAGCTGGGTTGTTTTCTATCCCCATTTATATGGATCATTTTGATACACTTTGTCTTAGGGAGCACAGGAAAGTCAATGGGAGAACATGGGGAAGCAAAAAGTTCCTGTACTTAAAGTATGCTGATGATTGAAGCATCCTAGATGAAAGTGTGAGCAAAATGAATGTACTTTTAGAGGATTAGTGAGTGTAGGGGGCTAGAATAGGTTTGAAAATTAATGTTAAGAAGACTAAGTCGCTAAGGCTAGGAATAAGTGAAGATGAAAAGGTGACGTTGAATTGTGAAAAGATTAGTCAAGTGGACAGCTTCATTTACCTTGGTAGTATTATTAGTAAAGACGGTGGGTACAGTAAATATATTAAAAGTAGAATAGCCAAAACCCAAGGTGTGTTTCACTGTTGAAAAAAATTTTGAACAATAGGAAGATAAGTCTGCGAACCAAGATTAGAATATTGGAAGCTACAGTGATGACAGTGGTCAAGTATGGTTTTGAAGCATGGGCGCTCCGATAAATGGAGGAAGATTTGCTTGAAGTTTTCTAGAGAAATTGACTACAGATTGTTTTGGGTATCCGACTTACTGACCGTGTTTCAAACAGTAGGCTGTACGAAAAGTTTGGTTTAATCCTGCTTTTTGGGCGAAAATAAGGGAAATGTTGAGATGGCTAGGGCACGCTGTACAGATGAAGAATGACAGATTGCCGAAGATTATGTTTTTTTAGTTCTAGTTTATGGTGATATCTAGGGCTAAATGGAAAGTTATCGGATAGGATGGGAAGATGTCGTAAGGAAAGGTTTAGGGGAAATTGGAACATCGTGGGAGGTTTTAAAGAGGTAGGCTTTGAATAGACTGGGAAGGAGGAGGAACATGTGTAGCTGTGTTGGCTTCAGGTGGCTTGATCAGTAGTGAGTTTTCAGTAGTAGTAGTAGTAGTAGTAGAATACGAACTAACTTGGCTGGCATCTAGTTTTTGTTTTGAAAATTTTTTCTATTACCCTTAAGAGCACGTGCATTGAAGAATTTATTTGGACAGGAAATTATATTGATTTTGAAAAATGGAAATATAAGAAGAACATCGAGAAACTATTGGAAAACTGTTTAAACCCTTAGCTTAGAGGGAAAGGGGCCCGAAAGGCCAACTACCCCTTCTCCTGTATATTTCTCTTTTCCTGTATATCTCTTTCAGTCAAAGTCGAAAATTTCTAGGCATATTTGCATTTGAATCCTCTGACTTGAAAGTTTTTAACCATATGTTTTTAAATAATTCGTTTGTATGCGTAAACAGCTTATTTTCTCTTTTAAAGGTCCTCAGCCCCGACGGTGTAATCGAAGCAGGAGCTCAGATCAATCCAAAAAGTACGATAAAAAATTCTTACATTGGAGAGCGAAGCAAAGTGGGCCTGGGAGTTCGCATTTTTAATTCAGTCATTTATCCGGATGTCACCATAGAAGACGGGTAAAGAAAAATACTGTAGAGGGCATTGGAACAAAGTGGGCTAAGTCCAAACTGTAAATAACAATTTTATTTCCTTCATCAGCCCTGGTGATATTTGGTCCCATTTAACCAAATATATTCGCCTCCACATTGGCGACTATGTGTTCAGGTGATGCGGTGGGAAATCCGGATTTACTTCGAAGAGAAGTGATTAAAAATATTCTCGATTTCACTCCGCATTCCTCAAGGTCAAATAATCAGGAAACACAAATTCTCAAGAGTTTAAGAAAAGACCCACACATCTTTATCACCAGGGCAGATAAAGGAAATAAAATTATTATCCTTGATAAAACTTCATATAATCAAAAAATTACAGATATTTTCTCCGACACCGTTAAAAGCCCTTAGATTCAGACCCCACCGATAAGTTCACCCGTATAGTACTAAAGGAACTAGGAATTTTGCAAACTGAAAGGTTTATTACTCCAAAAATGTGTAAAATATTTTATCCTAAAGGTTATTCCGCTCCTAAATTTTACGGTCTCCCAAAAATCCACAAAGATGGAGTTCCTCTACCCCCAATTGTGGCTTCTTATAGCTCTCCGACTGTCAGATTGGGAAAATGGTTGCCAACACTTTTTCGCCCCCTTTTGCAAACACAAACTTCCTACATTAAAAATTCAGTTCACCTTGTCGGAAAATTAAAAGACCTTGATTTAAAAAAGATACAATTTTGGCCAGTTTTGATGCCATTTCTATGTATACATCTTGTGATATAAAAAAATATGAACTGGCTCTTCAAAAAGAAAATATTGACCACATGGAAAACATTACAAAACACGGGACATAGAAACTATTATGCGCCTTGTCCGTCTTTGCAATAGTACCTCCTCACAATTCCTATATAATACCCAATTTTCACCCATACCATGGGTTTTTTCACAGTTCTATCCAGCATTCCAAAATTGAGTGAAAGACTGAAAAGGATCCTTACAAAACCTAAACTTAATGTCACCTTTAAACATTCAAATAAAATACGGAGCTTTTTCAACAGTGACAAGGATAAAACCAGCCCCATTCTGGGTTGTGGTGTTTATAGAATTCCCTGTTCTTGTGGTCGTTTTTATATTGGAAGAATCCAACAGCAATTTGGGGAGTGGCTATTAGAACATAGATCCTCAATAGACAAGGCCATGAGGCTACGCCAAAGGTCTGAGATGTTTGATTCCGCCTTGGCTCAACATTTTTACGACAATCTTACACCATTTCATCTTATCTGACAGCACCTCTATTATTGCCCCCGTTAAAGGTCCCATGCTGGTTTTCAGGGTGGCAGAGAGACACTGGAGAAACTTCTCAAGTCCCGTTTATGACAAAATTATTAATTCTGATCGTTTTCACACACATCCACAAATATATGTTGCATAATCAAATAAAATAACTGATAATAGTCTATCTTAAAAGTGCTGAAATTGTGAACTGTTATTTAGACTTGTGTTTTTTATTCAATTACCCTTTCACTGTTACTAAGAAAGGGTCATCATATTTTAGTTTTGTGTTTGGTTTCAAGTTTTTTTTTTTTTTTTTTTTTTTTTTTTTTTTTTTTTTTTTTTTTTTTTTTTTTTTTTAGTTTATTCTGCACTGAGGACGGTCAGGGGTAGGTCTTGGCCAAAATATTTTCATAATTTTATGTCGCACGATCAAATAAATGTATTGCTATTGTTACTACCACTGGTACTACAACTACCATTAGTAGTCGCACTAAAGCTAAGGGTATTAAATCGAAACTTTCAGTGAATATTGAGGAGAATGCTGAACTAAATTTATTCTACTCTGAGGAAGGTCAGGTGGAGGTCTTGACCAAAATATTTGCATAATTTTATGTCACACAATAAAATAAATGTTTGATAATAATCTACCTGGAAAGCGACTATCCTTTAAGAGTGCTGTAAGTAAGATGAAATTGTGAAATGTCATTTAGACTTGTGTTTTTTATTCAGTTGCCCTTTCACCGTTACTAAGAAAGAATCATCATATTTTAGTTTTTTGTTTTGTTTTAAGGTTGTTTTTTTTTTTTTTTTTTTTTATCAGTTTATTCTGCACTGACGACGGTCAAGTGGAGGTCTTGGCCGAAATATTTGCATAATTCAATTTTTTCACCGGCTGTTTATTCTCCTCGTTCTTCTTTTCTTTGCGATTTTGTGTTTTGTCAGGCTGACACCATTTCATAAAGTTTATCAGTTTAACACCTTTATAAATTTTTCATTTTCATAATTGTGGAGTTGACTCGGTAATTTAGATAACCTGCGACATAATTTTGAAATAACATAAATAGAATGAATTGAATGTAAATAATTTGGGTGAATTATAGATTAGGACAGTAAGCGTTATGTATGTTTATATTGCACCAAAAATTGTTTGATAATAAACAGTAGAAAGTTATTTGCAAATAACTTTCAATACAAATATTATTTGGAAATAAAGTATACTTATTTGCAGATGAAAAAGGAGTGTTATCTTCGGAAATATTTATCTTGAAACTTAGACTATATATAGTTCAAGTTCAAGTTCATTTATTTATTAATCACACATACATGTATATATATGACATAGGCCCATGGGGAGACAAGCTCGAAAAACTAGGCCTAGACAAAGATACAATAACCACATACACTACAATACAAAGATAAACATGACGGCAAAGATGCGTTAACACAACAATAATATGAAAATAGCAGCTAGTCTAGGATCTTTCAATACCATTGAAGAAATTGAAAATTTCAGTATTATTAAATATAAATTAATACTGGAAGATAGCTGAGAGGCCCATAATCACCCAGAGCAACAAACCATACAAATAACTTTGCCTTACTAAAAAGATACTTAATTAAAAATAATCCTGAACTAAATGAAATTTAAGTTTCCTTTTTATCAAATGGATAGAGGAAAATGTATCAATAAGAGCCTTGTGAGCATCCCAGCACCGAGCTATTGACACAAACGGAGCGAATTTAGATCTCTCAGTATTATACTTGTCAGTGTAGATACTCTTTTTTTGTCGAGTGTTATAATTATGTAAATCTTGTGATTGGGAGAACAAACTTTGATTGAGGTAATATGGCGGTAATTTCTTAATGTCAAAATTGAATTTGAAAAGAATTGCTCCAAAAGTAAATTGTTGAGAAACTGGAAGTATATCTAGATAAGTATATAAAGATGCTGTAGAAGACTTACTTGGAAGTTCAATAGGTGATGGAATAAAAAGTTTAAGGATTCTTGGGGCTTTATTTTGTAAAATCTGTATTCGTTTAATATGGCTTTTAAATGTAGATAAATATACTAGAGAACAATAATTAATATTAGTCTGAATCAGAGCAAAATAAATACTTCGTAAAGCAGAGTAGGGCAAACAAAGCTTCAACCTTCGCATTAAACCAACATACCTTGAAATCTATAAGCGTAGATTTTGAATGTGTGTTATAAAAGATAAGCTTTCGTCAATCATAAGTCCAAGGTACTTCATCATTTTCACCCGAGATATTGATAATAGATACTTTGAAGAAGTAACTCGGGTAATACGAAGGCAGATATTTGACTTTCTGCCGTAAATTATGAAATTAGTTTTTGATACATTCAAAGCAATAAAATTTGAAGAACCAGTCAAATGCAGTATTCAGTTTTTCCTCCAACTCCTCGTCATTCTTTTCAGAAATTGAAACTGCCGTATCATCAGCAAAATGTGGGCTCAGAAACTGTTACTATGAGGTATTTGCAAATAATTAAAATTACTTAGGATCCAGAAATATCAAGGGAAAAAGAGCAAAAAGTATTAGTGGATTGTCTCCATATATATACTTGATTAAGCCACGACCCTTCTTGAAAGACTTCTTTGTACCCATTTTTTTCGTTATGATGTGGATGTACCTTCTGTATGTCCGAAGATCTTTTGCTCGACGAAGAAGATCTATGAGGTGGGGACGTGGGAAGTTATCCATCCATCTCTTCGGTGGACGACCAAGAAGGTGAAAGCTATGAATTTGGCCTTCAAAGATGATGTTTGGGTAAAAATACTGACTCATATGTTGGACGTAACCGAGTCACCGATGTTGTTGGAGCTGGATCTTGGTGAAGATTGTTTGTTGGATGCTAAGTTGCTTGAGAAGCTCGAAATTTGATATTCTATCAAAGTGGGTGATTAAGGCATTCAATGGAAGTATTTAGTTTCAAATGCTGCGACGCGATACTTGTCATCCATATTTAGTGCCGGAGGAATAGATCATTGCTTCGTGATATAGGTATTAGGGCTTGGAAAATGAAACTTGCAAGGACGGGCTACCTTTTTCTGTCTTATGGGGATGGCTTGCCACTGGTGAACAGACTGTCAAGTTAGAGGATATCTTCGATTTACTGAATATTTACTTCGTTAAGTTTCAGGTCTGGCTTCATCACATTCTATGGCTTTCATGAGCAGCGCATAGCCTTTGTTTTCGTTGCATTTCTGATGAATCCTGAAGAGCTAGTTGTTTCTTGGGCGTTGTTGGCTATGGATTGTAGATCATTAGGCGATTCAGCCATTTTGTCGAAATTTCTGACGTGTGCTATCTTGTCTCTCAGGTCTAAGTCTAAGTCCAAACCTCTCCCAACCTCCAACCCCTTATTTGTGCGCCGCAATTTATTTTGCCAGCGAGAAGACTGCTGTGAGGGAATGCAGGAATACAGAGGCTATTCTAGATATTTTGATAAAATCTACCTTGTGAAAATTTGGTCAGTGTTCGATCTCCCAAGGTGAAAACCGGCTCGGTTTTCTTGGATAACTGAGAATGATACAGGTATCATCCGCTGGAGTATAATACAGGTCAGAATTTTGGCACTGTCGTCTTGCAAGCTTTGATGTCTTTTGATGTCTTTGTGTCTTGACTGTCTGATGACTTTGATGTCTTTTGTGTAGCAGAACAATTGTGGCTTCACACCATCAAGTCGAGAAATGTCCTTCAGCCAGATAGCAGATATGATCGCCACCTATGATCTATGGTTCCATATGATCTATGGTTCCATATGATCTATGGAATAACTGCTTCATACTTAACTTTCTACAGTTCTGTTTGTATTCCGTCTGAACCAGAAACTTTATTTATGCTAGAAATTTAGAATATACTAGGGATCTCCCCTCTGAAACTCGTCACAAGTACAGTGTCACAACAAGTTTTTGTTATGCTTTAACAATGCATCAAGAACTTAGTCGGTTATTGCTTAATTTTTATTTGATAGTTTAGACAATTAGATTTTCAAGTCAAATATTTTGAAAGGCTGGTGTTAAATGGAAAACTTGTAATTGCCATACTTTTATGTGTTGCACTCAAAAAAGCTTTCAGTTACGCTTAGTTGAATTTTAAAGCAAATATTTGCGGATTGGGGGTGTTCCCCCTATGTTCAGGGTAATTCCTATTCTTATTTTTGAGGCGTTTATGGAGAGTAAATTTTAAATAAAGTCATTTTAGTACTTTGTGTTGTTTTTGGTTTTTATTTAGTTTTTTTAATTTTTCTTTCATGACTCTCAGTTTCATATTTTTTGTGTATAATTTGATCACTTCTTTTTTTAGATGTATCATTACTGATTCTTTAGTATTTGAAGGTTCAACCTTAGGAAGTCGCTCAAATCTTAAGGAAGCTCTCGTTAAGGCATTTCAACAGATGCCATCGCAATGTGAGTCACTGAGCAAATGTTTCTTTTACCTAAAAAATTATTTTTATTTCTTTCTTTTAAGTTTTTTGGTGACTGTGGACGAGTTTACAATTTAGTCAAAAGGTATGTTATGCTAGATAGGCCTATTCTTTCAAATTCTGATATGGAATCGTTTAGAGATTTCAGGGGGAAAGCAGACGTGCATTTTCGAGAAAGACGAAGAGCAACTGAAAAGATGTTGAACCCAAAACAATGGATTGAAAGATGTCTTCAAAATCTGAGGATGGACTGAACTGACACTTTTATTCCACCCTTTAATGCTTTCTAAGGAACGAGACTCAACAAGAGGTTTGATGCTTAAGAGACTTCTAAAGAGGGTATTATATATTACGCTATTAAAAGTAGAGGGGTAGTGCACGGAAAAAGGGGAGAGAAAGAGAGAATAATATAAATAATAAGTTATGCATTCTAATAAGAGCCATCACTATTGAAGTATACTTGTCAGGAAAGAGTAAAATTTTGTTTGTTTTCTAATTTAAGATTGAGGATAAATGGATTTGGTATATAAGATGTGTAGCAAGAAGTAAAAGAAAGCAGAAGAATGTACTGTAAAGTAGAAAGGAGACTTAAATAAATGGACTGAAAAATAGAAAAATATTGAATTGAATGTGAAATCATGATGACTAGTTTAGACTTCAGCCCGTAAACATAGTTTTAAATCAGCCTTGTACAATTCATTACTTTGAGAAATGTTTTCTTTTGTCCAAAGAGCGCGTCACAAATGACTGGAACTTGTCCATTTGATTCTAGTCTGCACTTCAAGGTGTACTTTACTATAATAGGATAGGAATAAGTACCAAAAAATTACCATAAGGTAAATGATTTATGATTATGTATGTGTATGGTAAAAAAAATGTGATTGGTAAAATATAGTCGATAATAAAAATTACCAAAAGTTGCATAAGGAGAGCAAAGCTAGAACGCTTGGTCATTTAATAATCACAACAAAAAGGCTCTACTCTATCTCATGATGGTCAAATTTTCTTCAAACAGTTTCTTATAATCCATTCCCATCCCGTTTAAGGACGCATCCCATTTTATCCATTCCCATCCTTTTTAATCGATTTGCATCCCGTTTAAAGGCTCATCCCATTTAATCCATTCCCTCCCCGTTTAAGGGACATCCCGTTTAATGCATTCCCACCCCATTTAATCAATTCCCATCCCGTTTAAGGACCCATCCCGTTTAATCTATTCATATCCCGTTTAAGGACCCATCCCGTTTAAGGACCCGTCCCGTTTAATCCATTCCCATCCCGTCTAAGGACCCATCCAATTTAATCCATTTCCATCCCGTTTAAGTACCCATCCCGTTTAATCTATTCACATCCCGTTTAAGGACCCATCCCGTTTAAGGACCCGTCCTGTTTAATCCATTCCCATCCCGTCAAAGGACCCATCCCATTAAATCCATTTCCATCCCGTTTAAGGACCCATCCCGTTTAATCCATTCCCATTCCGTTTAAGGAACCATTCTGTTTAATCAATTCCCATCCCGTTTAAGGACCCATCCCGTTTAATCTATTCATATCCCGTTTAAGGACCCATCCCGTTTAAGGACCCGTCCCATTTAATCCATTCTCATCCCGTCTAAGGACCCACACATTTAATCCATTTCCATTCCGTTTAAGGACCCATCCTGTTTAATCTATTCCCACCCCGTTTAATCGATTCCCATTCCGTTTAAGGAACCATCCCGTTTAATCCATTCCTATCCCGTTTAAGGACCCATCCTGTTTAATCCATTCCCATCCCGTTTACGGACCCTTAATTTTCGTTTTGGTCCCAAATAAGAATACTCATTTACAGATTATAACAGAAGTTATAGTGATATACCGTACTGAATTTGTCATTAAGCACTTATTTTGTTTTCGCGCCTAGATCAAAATTGAATTAAAACTATATGATTTTATTTGATAAGTTGTACAAGAAGATGACTATTTTTTAGCATTAGAAAATACAAACGTACAAATCAAACAGGAAACATAATAATTATAGATTGAATTTGTGGCTACTAAATATTTCCTTTTTTTAATTTTTATAAACATGATTGGACTAACCAGAAATACAAAAATTGGACTAACAGACAGCACATTGTAAATATACGGCTGATGAAATTTATTTTGAAGAATTCACCCTTGGAAGCCCGAAAATAATGACCAGAGAGCTGTGCAGGAGGTGCGTACTGCAAAGTCTGCGCGTTTTCTGTCAAACTTTTTACTTTGATGTATAAATATTTACTGATATTTAGCGTAAATATCAGTTTAGCGGCAACCCTGCCGCAACAAGGTTGGGTGACAAGTTTGCTACTTGTCCCTGTAAAACACCCAGTAGCTGAAACATCGGTTTTACGCCCTATTCACCAGCAATGCCTCTGTAGGATTTTTTTTTCAACTTTTAATGTGCGTTTGCGATACATAATCCGAATATTTCTGCTTGACAACGGTTTTGCTGCAAGGTTTTCTTAAAATTTTATTGTAAGAAAATTTAAAAAGAATAATAGGATAATATATACAAAAGTGGTTTAAATTTACATCATAGACCCTATGCAATTCTCTTGCTACCAAAAACATTTTCAACCAGATAACGGAAGGTAATATACAGTTAAGGGGGGGGGGGGGTCTTTCTTCTTATCATCTGCTACAGATGAGTGTTGCTGAAGACACGAACTTTGAAAAACCGTATTTTCTTGGTGTTATTTGACTGTGTTGTATCGAATATGCACATTTCAGTCGATATTTTTTGCGTGTGTGAGACGTCAAGGGAAGGATTATATAGCTAGTTTATCAAGTAAATTCAAAGTGCCTAATTTTAAAAAGGAAGACCCCTATCCTTATTATAAAAAAAAACATAACCCCTAGGCTGATACCTATTATAGCTAGTCTGGTATTACTCCATGCATCACCCAATGTTCTTCTTCGGGGAGGGAATACTCTTCTTGTTAGGGAAATTCAACTTGAAAATACAAAGTTTAGAGACAATTAGTTACTTTAACGACAAAATCTCAGAAACAGTTTACCTTGACGAGCCAAAAAAAAAGTATGTTATTTTAAATAAATTATTCTTAGGGTTTTATAACTTGGAAGCCAAAGGCTGATGCCTCTAAAATATAGTTGGGTATTGCAGCCTAGACCGTGTGTTTATTTGGGATTTAAGTCCAACTAAATAAAGATTGGCAAAGGAAAGGGGAATAATGCTGAATACCCAAGAACTTGCAATAAAATCATATTGATATTGTTAATCTAAGTAATATTTTACGGTTGTCTTGAGATCCAACCTTTCAAATAACTTGTGCTCTTTTTCAGGTAGCCTAACACAGGAAGTGTATGGGGAAGACTTAGAGTCGGAGGATGAATTGATCAGAGGCTCTGATTAATGTGCTGAAATTAAATACAATTATTTAATGTTACTTCAACCATTAATTCCCGTTAACTGTTCGAAAAATGTTCACGCTTAAATTAAGTTGGACTTTACAATCTGGGCAGTTTATAAAAATTCTGACGATATGTGTACACTGTTTCTGAATATACAATATTCATTTCTTTTTAACTTTGTTTTAAGCAATTATCAATAGGAAATAAAAACTGAAACGCACGCAGTTTCGAGGAATGGTTGAGACTTCGGAAGTAATGCCAAGAATGTGTAAACTACATGGAAAATATAAGAAATTTTAGGAAGGGTTTATAAGATCTCAAAATTTAATGGAGTCTATATGAATCAACTCGAACTCCTCTATTATATACGTGCGTGAAAGAAAGGCTTTCTGTGATAGACATAGTATATTAGTAGTATGTAGGGTGTTGCACACAGCCCAACTAAGAATATTTTTTTATTATCATTTTCTATAAATGACTCTATCTGTTTGAAGGTAAGTTTTACCACTAGATCCAAGCATAATAATCGTTGCTGTTACACCTGAAAACTGTATCTCAGCTTTTCACATTTTTGAAATAAATCCCAACAACTGTAATTTTGCCATATTCTCTAAAAAAAAGCATCAGCTGGACCAATTTATGTTCTATCAAACTTTGTTCTTCCTCATCTACATTACCTGCTGATCCTCAGTGCTTAGCCTCCGACGGATGTGGTAGTCATTTCTTATAATACAAGTCATTTCTGGTTATAATGAAAATAACACGGCTGCCAGCACTGCTGCGTACGCTCCTGCTGCATCGCAATCTATTCAAATCCCCCTCATTTACACCCTCCCCTGAGGTTCCAATTTACCTGAAATTCTTTCTTAAGACCTCCTCCCGCTCCATTAGGGGATGACTATGCTTTCCGTCTAACCCTAGATGATTGCCCAAAAAGGACAATTTTTGGCAATTTGTCACCTTTCATCCGCAGAACGTGTCCTAGCCATCACAACCTTTCTCTCATTATAGCCCTTTTTGGGTTTCATTTATTCTTTAATTATTGTTTCTGGTTGTTTTGAGTTTGAGTTGCTGTAGGTTTCTATTTCTTCTGATCTTAAGTTTAATATGGCCTTTACTTTTTTTCGGAAAGTTTTTTTTAATTAATAGTTAAGAAAAAACAATAAATAGCAAAAAGAAATTAAAATGTTTACCGTAGAACTAAAAATTCTGATACCCATCTAGTCACTCTTTCTTCATGGAGTCGACAACACAGACAATAAAATACAAACAAAAGTTTGGGTAGTGCCTCCTCCTCCTCTCACTGTAAGATTATAAAAATTCCTGCGTCATTGGTACTTCACTGAAAACTGTTGTGTTTTCAACAGTGATGGAAAGTGCAATTAAAATCAAACTGAATATTTAAAATATAGTGATATTAATTGTTGAAAAATTGTCAATTCATGATTTTGTTTCATTGTAATTTTATTTTCATTTCCAATACTACAATAACTGGAAAAGAAAATTTTTGTAATATAATTCGTGTTCAGTGAACCGTCAATGACGCAGTAGGCTTTAGTCTTACAGTTAGGGAAGGGGGCAGTATCCATACTCTTGTTTGTAATGAAACTGTGTTTATCTCGAACGGTCTTGGAAAATACTAATAAAATTAAACTGAATATTTGATAAATAATGATATTAATTTCTAAAAACTCATTAGTTCAAAATTTAATTTTACCGTAATTTTTATGTTTATTTTCAATAAACCCCGCAGAATCTGAGGACAGGTGTTGTAAATTATGCCTTGGGGATATATAAGGCTTTTGTGGAAAGGGTGGTCGTATAAACTTCAGAGGGGCTCATTTGATTGGAAATCGAGAGTTCTAGCTCCCTTTTTAAGATTCAAAAGAGGTCGGAGGGCAACTAGCCCCCCATGCCGATTTTCCCCCTACAAATCCAATAAAAATTTTGAGATAGTCATTGTGTTAAAAACAATTCGTGTATCAAATAACAAAACTCTGGGGTTGACATAACGCCGCAGAGCCCGAGGGCAGGTGTTGTAAATTATGCCTCTGTGGCATATAAGGTTTTTTTTTGAAAGGGTGGTCGTATAGACTTCAGAGGGGGCTCATTTGATTGGAAATTGAAAGTTCTAGCTCCTTTTTTAAGAACCAAAAGTGATCGGATGGCATCTACCCCACCACCATATCCACCCAACCTCATTTCCCAAATACATCCGATCAAAATTTTTACATAGACATTTTGTTTGAAACAGTCCAATAATCAGGTAAAAAAAACTTCAGGGTCAAAATAACCCCGTGGAGCCTTCGAGAAGGTTTGTACCTTATGCCCCGGGAAGACATAAGGTTTTAACAGAACAGGTGGTGATATAATTTCGGAGGTGTCTCAAATCATTATAAATTGAAAGTTCTAGTTCCCTCTTTAAAATCCGTCCGATCAAAGTTTGACATAGCCATTTTGCAAAAATAAGTTAAAAAGATCAGATAACAAAAATCCGGGGTCGGCACAACTCCAAAGAGTTTTGGGACAAGTGTTGTAAGTTATGCCTGAGCCATATAAGGTTTTACGCGAGGGTTTTAAAAATAGTCCAAAGATTAGATAAGCCCAACCCCATCCCCACTGAAACAAATTTATTAATTGTATTTTTTCCCAAAACCTATGGAAGCTGACACTTGTTCCACCATGGTCCGATCCCCCTTTCCTCCCCAAAAAAAACTTATTAATAATAAATCATGGCAGCCCCGACCCATAGCCCGACGTCTCACCACCACAAAAACTTATTATTGATAATTTTTTATCAAGATCATAAGAGCTTACCCCTGGCCCTCTCTCCGTTGTCCAGCCTCCCCCCCCCAAAAAAAAAAATATTACTGATTCTTTATCCAAAAAATCACGGGAGCCCACCCTGGTCTAACCTTGCTGGCCCGAGCACCCTCCAATAAACACCTTATCAAAGATATTTTACGCCAAACATCACGAGAGCTGACCCCTGGCCCTCCCACCAAGGCTGATCACCCTTTCTCCAAAGACTTATTAGAGGTATTTTTTCCAAAAATCATGGGAGCTGACCCCTGCCCTTTTTCCATGGCCCGACGCCCCATCATCATAAAACTTATTCAAGATAGTTTAATATAAAAGTCATGGGAGCTGACCCCGGGACCTTTCTCCATTGCCCAACCTCCCTCAACCAAAACAAACTTATCGGAAAGAATCAACGGAGTTCACCCCTTGTCCTCCCTTCATGGCCCGAGGCCCCTCCATAAAACAACTTATCAACAATATTTGATTCTAAAAATCATGGGAGCTGACCCCTAGCCCTCCCACCAAGGCTGCTCCCCCTCCCTCAAAACTTGCAAAGAATCTGACCTCTGGCCCTCCCTCCGTGGCCAGACCCCCCTCCCCCAAAAACAACTTATTAGCGATATTTTATTACAAATATCGTAGGAGCTAACCCCTGGCCCTCCCGCAATGCCCATCCCCCAGGAAAAAATCGAATTACCAGTAAGAGGAAATAGTAGATACGTCCGATGCTAGAAAACAATAAAAGAGAGAAACTAAGGCAGTTAAACTTACTTAATGAGCTTTTCGTGACTTATGAAGATGAAAAATTCATGAATTTTACACGCTTTACTAAAAATAAATTTTCTGATTTGCTAAGTAAAGTACGAGTAAAAATAACAAAGATAAACACATATTATGAAAAAGTTGTATCCCCTGAGATTCACTTAGCCTTAACTTTGCGTAATTTTGCAATAGGAAACAGCATGACAACTTTAAACTATGAGTTCAGAGTTGGACTTTCTACTGTTTCAGAACTTTTAAAAGAGACTGCACAGACCATTTTAACATTTTTGTCTCCTAATGTTCTTGCTATTTCATGTAAGGAAGACTTAAAAGTTACTGCAACCCATATATTTTCCCGGTAGAAAATGCAAAATTGCATGAGTGCTATAGATGGTATGTACATCTGGCTTCAATACCCTTATAGTTTTGGTTCGCAGTTTTATAACTACAAGAAATATTTAATGTGATTTTACTTGCAACTTGTGATGTGATCTACAAATTTGTGTTGTATGATGCTGATGCCTACAGATCTGAAAGTGATGAAGGTGTCTTTCCGGTCCAAATTTGGGGAGCGCTTAGAGATACCAGGCTTCCTCCACCCAAAAAGCTTCCTGAAACTAATACCATGCATCAGTACTCTTTCTCAACGAAACCTTTTCCGCTCGAGGACTACATAATGAGGCCTTTTTCTTTTAAAACCTTACCGAACTCCAAAAGATATATAATTATAGAGTGTCCTTAGTTTGCAGGTTAATTGAGAACACTTTTGGTATTTTCGTGCAATGGTTCAGACTGTTTAGATTGGAAACAATCGTGCAGCCTGAAAAGTTGATGACTTTTGTGGAATGTACACTTTGCCTTCACAAATATATAATCACTTTACATGATACCCAAAATAATACAAAAGAGTCTGCAGTATCTATTTTGAATGCCTCATCCGGAGTATAAGTCGCACATCAAGTAAAAACACTGCAAGACAATCTAGAGATTTTAGAGAAATACTTCCCAACTACTTCTTTTCTCCAGATGGGCATACTACTTTATAGAGAGTTCATGTACTGCAAAATTCCTTCTAAAGCTGCCAACTTTTTATCTCATATTTTTTACAAAAGTATGCTTTGTTACAAAATAATTTTGATAGGATTTTGTCAGTGTCCATGTGATCTTTAATGTCCTTCTTTTCTGTCATTTTTTATCCATTTTTCAGAATTTGAGAAGTAAATTCTCACTATAATTATTTTGACTCTCATTCTTTATTTCTCTATAATCTCAATGACCGTCATTACCCTAAAAATTAGTGATACCCATTCATTCTTATCATGTCTCTTTCAATCTTGCAAACTCTTCTAAAAAAAATCACTTTCAACTTTTCTCACAGTTTTTTCATTTAGGTTTTTTTTTTAAATCTATTTAATCAAAATGGATAAAAAGAGATGATGATATAACTGAGCTGTAATAACCATGGTAAAAAATTATCCAACGAATCGATTTAATTAGCCAAAAGGTGCGAATCTCTTAGTGTGTCATCGATTTAAACTATTAGTGTTTTATTATGCGTATTGTCAACTAATTTCATAATTTTTCAAAGTTGTTAAGCCAAATTAATTTATTCATTATTTTGTAGTCACTTCCTGTATTTTTTTAAATATACCAAAGTATGTTAAATCTCAATCCAAATTTACACTGAATTACGTTTCCACGCTTCTGTTGACGTAAAGTCGGGCAAATTTCAACTCTGTCTTATACGTGATTTTCTTACGTTACGTAGCGTGCAATTTATACATCACTAGGTGTTTAACTACATAAAACTTGCGAATATACAACATTCTTGGCTGTCCCATTGTCTGTGCATATAAATAGATTGTCAGGTTTACCGACTCTTGAACATGCAACATATAATTGTCCATGGGAAAAACAATCTGTATTCAGAACTATACCTCATTATTCTAATGATTTCCCTTGAGCTTTGTTGATGGTGATTGCTAATCGAACATTCCCTGTGTCCCCGTCGTCATTTATATATCCCCCTGTGCCCCCCGGCGTCCCCGTTGTTGTTGTTTCCCTGTGTCCCGGTCGTCATTTGTGTCCTGGTGTCCCAGTCTGTAGTTTCTCTTTGAGTGTCCTGGTCGTCATTTATATTCCCTGTGTCCTGGTCGTCATTTGTGTCCCGGTGCTTTGTTGATGGTGATTGCTAATCGAACATTCCTTGTGTCCCGGTCGCTTTCTCTTGGAGTGTCCCGGTCGTCATTTATATTCCCTATGTCCCGGTGTCCCGGTGTCCCGACGTCATCGTCATAATGACGACATGACGACCTGATGGCATGACGTCACTCGACACACAGACACACACAACTTATTTTTATATATATAGATTAATTTTGACCGAAAGGTTTGTAGCAATCCGTAAGATGGTCAGTCTGAGTTGAAAACGTTAGCCAAATTATGGTCTGAAAGGCTCTTAACGCCTAGCTATTTTAATGGAAGAAACTAAAGCAAGTTTTGTTGTCTTCAACCTACATGGAGCCAGAGATAAGAGAAGATTTGGTTAGTTTTACTCTGTTTCTGTCAAATGTGTCTATACATCTTCTGCTTTAGTATAAGTTTAGTTTAAGGACTTTGTGCTATCTTTAAAAGTAGGTCTTGTTGAGTTAACGAAATGAAAGTTTCAATTCCATGTATTGTGACAATATGTAGGCCTACCCTGTATTGCACATATGTTTTGAGTTATCAATTATTTTGGCCAATTTTTATCTCAGTTTGAAGGAAGACTTGTAGAGAATTCACTGCACATACCTACAACTGAGGCTAAATATTTGCTTATTATGCAACAGACTATTGGGGCAAAGTTCATTTCCAATGTAGCATGCATGAATGTTATATTTGGTGAAATTCCAGTTTATGTGCTTTAAGGGTCTTGGCTTGGAAAATGAAAATTTCAGTAATGGATCCAGGGCCAAAAATATATGCTACTTTGGGAATATATTGCCAAACTTCTATGTTAACACTCTTCTGATTTCTGAGTCTTAGGAATTTGCTTAATTGTTGAAATTTTGACAAAACCAAATTTTTCCTTAATTTTCAGTTATCAGGTTCTTTTTCTCTGGTTTTGGTTTTGAAAAAATACAAGTCCTGTTATGTGAGTAGAATTTTAAGCCATATCAATAGGGATATAATATGCTATAGGGCAGGGGGCAACTATCCCCTTCAGACCCAAGTTTGCCCCCTGCTGAAATTTAGTTTCTGCAAAATAAAAGTCAAAATTAAGAAAAATCCAAAGATCAGGTCAGTCTTCATTATTATATCTTTGCCTTTATGGTAATAAATTACCATATTTTCACTTGATTTAGGAAAATTTGCTCTAAGTTTGCTTCCCTCCACCCAGGATTTTGACAAAATTACACCACTGCATGCTAATGGCTTCTAAATTTAGGAAATGCATGTGCAGATCTTTTAAACCTCATAAATTAGGTTTAAGTAAAGTTGTGAAGCTTAGAACAGTTTTTTGTAATCTCTTTAAGCAGAAGATCTATTCTGCAAAGTTTCACTTTTATAACACAAAGATTTTTAGAGATTATTAAAGTCAGGGTAACATTCTAGTTAAGTGACTTCTTGCTATCTTGGAAAGGGGTTAGGTTAGGAAAATAAAACTTTTGGAGATGGGTCTACAGGCTAAAGTATATCCTGGGAAGGTATTTTAAAGTACCCACCTCCACTCCTTCTCCCTCTTAAGGGCCCTGAAATTTGTCTACATGGCAGGTCTATGCCTATTGAAATTTTGACAAAACAACATTTTACCTTAATTTTCAGTTACTAGTTGGTTTTTCTCCACCTTTAGGTCTGAAAATGCAATTCCTGTTATTTGAGTAGAATTTTGAGACATATCAATGGGTTTTTTTTTTTCAAAATTTGGGAAATGTGCTTGCATATCTTTAAAACCTTATAAATTGAAATTGAGCAAAGTTGTGAAGCTGAAAACAATTTTGTTGTACTTCACTTAAGCAGAAGATCTATTTTGCAAGGTTTCACTTTTATAGCACACATATTTTTTAAAGGTCATCAAAGGTCAGGGCCCTCTAGAGGGAGAAGGAGTAGAGGTAGGTACTTAAAAATACCTTCCTCACACATACTTTAGTCTTTAGACACATCCCTGAAAGTTTTATTTTCCTAACCTAACCCCTTTCTGAGATAGCAAGAAGTCACTTAAATAGAATTTTACCAAAGTCAGGGCCCTCTAAAGAAGGAATTACTAGAGGTATGTAGCCTACTTTAAAGTATCTTCCTAGGACATAGGCTACTTTAGTCTGTAGATCCATCCCTTAAAATTCCATTTTCCAAACCTAGCCCCTTCCCAAGACACCAAACAGTAGTTAAACTTGAGTTTTACCAGAAAATTTACCATTTGTCACATGATTAGCTTGACAATCTGAATTCTGACATATAGAATAATAAAATTCTAGGTTAATTTAGGTTCGTTTTTCTATCTTGGAAAGATAGAAAAAACTAGCATGTCTCCAAAAAGAGACATAATAAAATAAAAAGAGAAGTGCTCTTAGATTGCTAGTTTTGTGCTCTCTTTTATGGTTAACTTTGTGTTTATCACAATTTGCCCTTGCCACCCTAATGGTCTCATATATAGACTCAGAATATATAGGCAATCAAAAGAAAGAAAATAATTTAATTCTTACTTTAAAATATGCAGCATCAATAGAAAAAACAACTAACAAATATATATTATTAAAGCTATATTTGTGTCTATCAGAGGGGTGTGTCTATATTTTTCAGGTTAAGGACTATTATTTTGAAAAGGAACCAAAATAAGGAATCTATTGGTTTCTAGTTTATGTTAGTTTTGTATTTAACCCAGGACTTCATGATGGGGGGAGGGGGCTAGAGAGCAATTGTCATACATACAACTATAACCATAAAATCAACAATGTAAAAATGTCTTCCTTTTTTATGTAGCATGCCTCCTTTTGGAGAGCTGCTATTTTCCAGCCCTACAATCAAATCATCCTTTAGGAAGGTGTTTACCTCCTTTCTATTTAGTTCTAAGGGCTAGAAGATCACACAGAAGACAAGTATACCTGAATTTAGTGAAAACAAAATTGCCTCCTTAACTTTTAAGTAACCCTGTTTTTCTTTGACTATGCTTTGAAATTGTGTTTCTAATCAATAATTAATAGTTCAAGTGATATTAGGATTTTATTTTTTCTAATATATTTTATAATAAAATATTGTTCCAGATACCAACTTCCTACCTTTTCATTAGCACTGTCTTATTTGTATACATTCTATAACCTGAATATAAAGTTTATCTTACCAAAATGCAACTTCCAGTGATTTGAGTAGAAGTTGAAGTCATTTAGGTTCTTTTTATTAATTTTGCAAATTCTTTAATATAATTTAACATATTCCTAAGAAGAATTCTACAATTCCATTGCCAATGTTTTGTTTGTTTGCTTTCTATCATCTGGATAAGAAGTTTTCTTGCTAAAATGCTAAGTTTCCCGTAGTTTTTAAAGGTGTTTGCTCACTGATAACATATACCTAGAAATTAAATGACAATGTTGTTCATATTGAAGAATCTGTGCTTTTAAGAGCTCTGTAATTATAGTTTCGTCAATGCTGCCAAATGCAGCCTCAAAATTAACTAACATTGCAATTAATATTTTTCTTTGGTCTCTTGGTTGTCTCAAAGCAGCTTTGAGAAGAATTAAATTGTCCACTGGACATCTACCTACTACAGAACCTAGATTGAGAGCCATCCAATGAACTGTTTAAAGTTCTTTCAATCATTTTCTATAAGAAGCTTTCACAGGTTAGATAAAAGTAAGACAGGTCTGCAAAAGTTATTTTTCCTGGTTTGAGGATCGATTTTAAACAAGGAGCAGTTAATTTTGAGAATGATCCTTGTATTGAATATGCCATTGAAAAATCCTAAGTTATTTCATTAACTTAAACACTTTGCTTGCCAGTTCATGCAGATTACTCCCATAGCTCCAAATCAAAAGATCATAAGTGAATCTGAGTAACACTTTGGAGAGGAACAGAATTGGGCTGAGCAATGTTTCCATTATTGTTGTTTTTTTCTGTGGATAAGCTTTAGTATTTTCTATGGGCTTAACCATATAATTTTGGATAATTATCTTAAAGTCACACAAAATCAGTCAGAAATTTAGTGATAAAATCACAAATTATTGGCCAAAGTACCAGTATTAAGAACTTATTCAATAAAATTACATTCATCAAAGCAGTGTTTAATTTCTATGTCAATGTTAATTTTTACTTGACAGATTTATAATTTACAGTCACAATTATGATTTTTGAAGTAAACAATAAAATAATGCCCTCTTTGCAGTATTTAATTGCATGCAATCAAAGTCTTATTCTTTCCCATGTTTATTAGACTATTCTCAGCTTGCAAAACATAAAACCATTGTTTTTGCTTATAAGAGATGTCAAAAGAAAATCTTGATTTGTATGTTGCTGTTCTTTTCTTTCATTCCATTCTGTTCATCAGAGCAATGAGGAGAGTAGATTGATGATTGACCAACATTTAACAAGAACAAAACTTTTTCACTCATGTTGTAGCTTGATGCCACTGAGAATTAAAAAACAGAGTTAACAGTTTACAGTTTAAACAAGTGAAGTATTTTTTTTTTATTTTTGAAATTCAAAAAGAGACCAAAGCAATAATTACTTAAAGTTTTAATGTTTAAGAGATCCTAGTAATTAATGCTAAAGTAATCAAGTACTTCAAAGATCATACCTTAAATCAGTGGTTCCCAACCGGTAAAATCACAAAACCCTTGCAGGGGGTATGCGAAGGTCCCAAAATTAATTTAGTCTACATCTTTAAAACTTGTTTCTGACTCAGTTCCAACATTTCCCTCAAAATCAGATAACATAACCCATTGTACGTAATTTCAGACTCATTTTCAAAACTTTTGCTTTCAGTAACCCGCTAATTTTTCTCCATAGCCGTAAGGTCTTGATGCTAATTTTTCTCCATAGCCGTAAGGTCTCGATTTAAACTCAGTGAGTTCAGTATCTTGTCATCTGTTGAAACACGAAGTTCGTGAATTGTGGTTGCAAACAAAGATGGATAGATTCCTGATCAGGAATAACAAGAAGCCGAATGATGGTACCCAAAACTCTGAACCTGCACCTAAGAAGAAGAAATATGACGAATCATCGGTCAAAGTGCGTCAATATTTGTCAGAATACCTAGGGCTCGGATTTAGTGCGACAAAGTCTGATCCAGTGAATGCACAGTGCGTTCTTTGTGGTCAAGTCTTGGCCAACAGTTCCATGAAACCTGCGCATATGAACCAGCATCTCAGTACTGTGCACCCTTCTCATGTCGGTAAGCCCATAGAGTTTTTCAAGCGTAAACAAGAAGCATTCGCTAGTAACTGTTTGGAAATTGCAAAAGTGGCATCAGTTTCTTCAAAGGCTCTCTGGGCTTTGTATGCTGTTTCATATTTAGTTGCAAAACAGAAAAAACTGCACACCATCGCCGAATGTCTGATATTACCAGCACTAGTGAAAGTCAGTGAAATAATGTTTGACACAAAAACTGCTACTGCCCTTCAGTCTATACCTGTGTCGAACAATACCATTTCAAGAAGGATAGAAGACATTGCAAGCAATATTGTCATGCAGGTTATTGAGCAAATAAAGTTGACGAAGATGTTTGCGTTACAGCTTGACGAAAGCACGGATGTGTCAGGTGAAGCCCAGGTGATTGTCTTTGTTCGATATCAAGATTGTTCTGACATAAGAGAAAATATTCTGTTTTGTCAAAACCTACAGTCAAGAACAACAGGAGAAGAACTATTCAAGGTGATTGACAAATTCTTCGCAGAAGGGGGCATCTTGTGGGACTGGTGTCTATCAGTTTGCAGTGATGGAGCTGCCGCCCTAACAGGGAAGAATAATGGGCTCATGGCCTGGATAAGGAAGAAAAATCCAAAGGTGAAGTGGTTGCACTGCATTATTCACAGGCAAGCTCTTGCATCAAAAAGGATGAACGCACATCTGCACGAGACCCTCAACGAGGCTGTAAAAGTGATCAACTTCATCAAAGCCCGACCACTGAACTCAAGAATGTTCAAGTTGCTGTGCCAAGAGATGGGTTCAGAACATCAACATTTACTTCTGCACACAGAAGTTCGCTGGTTGTCTCGTGGGAAGATTTTAAACAGACTTTTCGAGCTTCGACAAGAAGTTCATATGTTTCTTCTGGAGCAAAAATCTGCATTCAGTTCACTTTTTGAAAACCAGGACTGGGTCTGCAGGCTGGCCTATCTTGCGGATATTTTCGACAAACTGAATGACTTGAATCTGTCAATGCAAGGTTTCCGGACGGACGAACTCTCCCTGAATTCGAAGATGTGTGCTTTCATCAAGAAATTGGAGTTCTGGCTTAAAAAGGTTCAAAGAAACAGCGTTAGTGTCTTCCCGACCCTTGACAAGTTTGCGGACGATAGTGAAATTGATAACCTCAACACAATCTGTGATTGTATTCGGGAGCATCTGACAAAGTTGCGAGATGAACTTGTGTCATATTTCCCATCGATTATGAACCAAGATAGAACGCAGGATTGGATCCAAAATCCATTTGTTGAAGACGTGACCTCAAGCTCCGGTCTTAGTGACAAGCTTACAGAGAATCTGATTGAACTTGCCAGTGATCGCGCCTTAGAACTGAAATTCCAAAATGTAACTGTTTCCCAGTTTTGGCTGGAGGTGAAAGGAGAATACAAGGAACTAAGTGAAATCGCCATGTCTGCTTTGTTACCATTCGGATCCACTTACCTTTGTGAAGTGTCATTTTCGGCAATGTCATTGATCAAAACCAAACACAGAAACAGACTGAGTGTACAAAATGACCTTATAATTGCCATTAGTGACATCGAGCCAAGATTTGATAATATTTTAGCAAAAAAGCAGCCTCAAGTTTCTCATTGATTTTGTATGTACATTTAAGCACCGTCATATTGGACAATAAATCTCATGTTTTTGAAAATCTGATTTTAGTGAAGAAAAAAGTAAAACAACAATTCTCAAGAAAGGGGTACGCAAACTTTTTGGGCCTTGACTAGGGGTACGCGGACCAAAAAAGGTTGGGAACCACTGCCTTAAATGCTTTACTTCACTGATATATCATATAAATCTTATCATTGAAAAACCTTGTTTCACTTTTTTTTTCTTTTTTAGGTTTCAACTGCTGTTAGATTCCTTCAAGACCCAAGAGTTGCTGGAAGGTCAAATTCTGACAAACAATCTTTCTTCAAAAGAAAAGGGTTAACAGAAGCAGAAATTTCTGCAGCTTTTCACAAAGCAGGTGTACCTGATACACAAATATTAGAAGTGGTAAATTTTATAGAAACTGATTTATCATTTTTAGGGATGCACTCAGAAAGTATATCCAGCTCACCCCCAGAAATCTTAGATTTCCCAAAATGGTATTATGAGTTTTGCATAATTCATCAGTTTTTATGCAATTTGGACAACTTTGAGAAGTGAAAAAAGGAAGGAGGTTCAATTTTTCAGTGTGTATCCCTATCCCCCCCTCTCCCTACTGTAGATGTTGTACAAATCAAAATGAGCTAAACTTGCTCCATGATTTATGTTAATTATATTTGGTAAAAAAAAACTGTATTTTTCAACAGGAGAGGGAGGTCTTTTGGATCTGTGTTGGGTCAGAGGGCTCTTTACATATCACTGATGTGCATATTTGCATACCACATGTATGAAAAACATGCGTGCATAGTAGCTCAACAACTAGGCTCGGAAGTACTGATGTTATAGAAACTTTTCTTTTTGAATAAAGACAGGGAAATGTCTGTTATTTATTGTAGGTTTTTGTTTATTGCTGCTATTACTACTAGCAACTCACTACAGCACCAAGCTGCTTGAGGTTAACACAGATGTACATGCTTCCTCCATCCCAAGATACTCAAGGCCTCTTTCTTTACCCTCTCCCAAGATGCTTGGTTTCTCTGAAATCCTTTATTACAACCTCTTTTCACCCCCTTGAGGTACAACCTGCTCCTCGTTTGACCCTAGGTGGATGGCCGAAATGAACAGTCTTTGGCAATCTTCATCTGTAGAACCTGTCCTACTCCTCTCAGCTTTTCTATCATTATAGCCCTGGAGATTGGGATAGAAACACATTTGTTGTACAGCTTATTGCTTGAAGTGTGGTTGGTTAAATGGGTACTAAAAGCTATCAGTAGACAATTTCGCTAGAAAACATTTAACAAGGTTAGTTTAAGTTGGGTGGGATGAGTTGCACAGCAGTTTACTTACTACTACAGCTACTGCTCACAACTCACTGAAGCACAGAGCCACCTGAGACCAACACAGATGCACAAACTCCTTTATTCCAGTCTATTACCTGTGGTAGACACAAGATCTTTTTGTCAAGTTTATTTTTTATATAAGAAAACTAAAAAAAAAAATTCAAAACAAAAAAAGGCTTTTCAGGTGGAAGCAAAATTGAAACTCAACATAAACAGAAACTATTGCTTTACAGTTCTTGCAACCTATATATAAAACAAGCTTAATAGAGCAACTTGTTATAATTTGTATATTTGTAGAATGAAAAAAAACTACTACTTTACTGAAAACTGACTTTGCTTGGTTTTTTTTTTAGAGAGTTAAATTGTATTCTAAAAAAAAAAAATGACATTGTTTGCAGTGAAAGACTATTGAGAGCCTTAGATATTTGTCCTTTTCTGCTGGCCAGTTCTGGACTTTCCTATTGCTAAGATAACTTCCTATATTTTGGGTGGTTTTTGTATTTTTAGTAAAGAGCTAGTTTTTCCAAATTTGACAAATGCTGGGAAATTTCATGAGCCTATTTATTTGAACTTTTCTTGTAGATGTATGTTCCATAAACTACAAAGCATTAATTTTTGTTTGATTTAAGCTTTCAACTTTCCTTATTCCCATTGGAACTTCTATTTATAATTAACATGAAGAAACTACTGGTGCAGAAGATATACTTTTTGACTGGATTATTTGACCTAATATTCTCCCCTTGGTGTCCGTTCGAGTCATAATGAATTTTGAAACATTTTTTGGTAAACATGGAGAAAAACAATTCTCCAGAAGGAGACATGCTAGAACAACACGATCCAAGAGCTCATATGGCGCTTGAGATGAGGTTGGGAGAGCCAAGAGTCTTCAGCCCCCCAGATGGTCGAATCAGGGAAAATGACTGTTATCAAGTCAATTGATGCAGGTCCATGACACACCTACCAATTTTCATTGTCCTAGCATGCCCAGAAGCACCAAAATTGCCAAAGCACTGGAACCTCCCAACTCCCCCAAAGAAAGCAGATCCAGTCCAGTTATGTCAATCATGCATCTAGAGTTTGTGCTTATTCTCGAACTCGCCAAAGTCCTAGAAATCCCCCCATCTCCCCCAAACAGATAGGATCTAGTCCAGTTATGTCAATAACGTATCTAGAACTTGTGCTTATTCTTCCCATCAAATTTTATCATGATCTCTCCCCAAAGTATTTTCCAAGATTTTCGTTTCGCCCCTCCACCCCCCAATGTCCCCAGATCCAATCCGAATTGAAAATGGAGCATCTGAGACATGACATCTTTCTATATATCAAGATCTGATCACCCATTTGTGAGATAAACGTACTTCATTTTTCATGACGAGGGAGATGTTAATTGTCACAAACGCTAGTTCAGCAAAAAAAAAAAAAAAAAAATTAGTAATCTAAACATGCGCCTATTTTTGTTCTAGCATCCCTTTGTCTGGAGAGTTGCTAGTCTCCGGGTATAATCTCTTTTGTAGGATTTTGAAGAAGCTCATTTGACTGGTGCAAAATTTTCATATTGATTTTTTTTTTTTTTTTTTTTCAGCCTCCAGTGTATACAAATATCCCAATCTTGAAACGCCATCGGTCACAGTGGACCATCATCAGAGACATAAGTAGTGGCATTATAGTCCTTGTTAGCGCATCCTATGGATTTAAGTACCTTTATAAGGTAAGTGATAGATCTTTTCATTTATTATAGCCTAGTTTGATATCCAACTTCTATTTAGTTGCATATTTAGGAGCTGTAGTCCACACAGTGAATCTTAATGCTAAATTTTGGGGTTTCAGCCAGGGAGAGAAGTCTGGAAAACTTCTTCTCTACATATATTCCTGGTTCCGCCATGGCTTTATGTAATAATTGGGGAAAAGAGATCTAAACAACCAAAAGAGTATATCTAGACTCAACTTCACTAAACGTTACTACTAAACGTTAAAGGCTATTATTGACTCGACGTTACTAAATTCTGTCTGTAAAAGCGTAAATGGCAATATGTCTTGGCAATTTTGGTATTAACCCTTATTTTTAGGTGGTATGCTAGAAAATTTACCAAGTTGTGATGTGCAGACAAAGCCTAAACAAACAAAAAAAAATACTTGGTCAGATGGGCTTTAAAAAGACCAATTGTATGTTATACTAGCTTAGCTGTCATGTATTGCTACAATCTCAAAAGAAAGTAACTGCCTTCTGTGGAAAGATCCCTACCTGGGAATTCTCTCCCGCGGAAAATTCCTCCTCGCCTACTAATAACGACAGTGTTTTTAAATGTAAAAGTATTTCAAATATTCAAGTCCAGAGATCAAAACGATAATGATCTGAACCGATAAAAACGAGTGTTTTTTGTTTCCAAACGTCATGCTTTCCACAATAGAGTTAATTCCAGGCTGAATACAGTTGTAATTTACCCTACATTTATATACATCACTGGTCAGGGAAGAAGTAAAAAATGGGAAAAAAAAATATGTAAAATAGAGAGAAAAGTCAGTTGAAAGGAATGATCTACTTGTATCTCAGACAGGCTCTTAGACATATTAATCTATAATTAACTACAATTATCTTGGGTTTTGGCGAGTTCTTCTTTTTCTTTCTTCCTTTTCCTTTTATTTCTTTCTTTTGTTCTTTTCTTCCTTCCTTTTGTTCTTTTGTTCAATTTTTCCTCCATGCCGCCAGCAAAGGCTTCTTTTATGAAGCAGTCTGTTTAATGTTTCTGAATTTTATTCTGCTGCTTTTTTGCTTATAGACCCATTTCTATGTGTTTGTTTGCATTCAAGTTGTGGCTGTGGCTCTTTAACTGTTCATGCACAGCAGACTTGAAATCCTATGTCTGTAAGAACTGGCATTCGAATCCTGGTATCACTGGTTATTTGATATGGAATGAGGGGGGGGGGGGGAATAGAATGACTCTGTTAGTTCTGCCAGAGTTGATCTAGCTCTAAATAGTTACCCCGAGAAATCTGGGGAGGTAAACAGGAAGGGTGTGCGAAGTATTGTACTGGGCAATTTTTATATTTTCCAGCTTAACTTTTTTGGACGTGATATAGAGAAAAATTGTCGATAGGGAAATTGTAGTGCTGGATAAGTTACTACTACTACTGCTTCTGACAACTCACTGCAGTCGCCTGAGGCCAACACAGGTACTCACGCTCCTGCCCCATCCCAATCTATTCAAAGAATTCTGCAGAATATTCTAGGTGTTTTTCAGGATAATCCTCAACTGTTTCCGAGATACCGATCATTGAAAGTCGGCAATTTAGACAATAAAATTTTATCTGTGAAAAATCAAGGAAAACAGTTTGCGCATTCCTATCTTAGTTTTTTTATAAGCTATGTCAAATTATTTACTGGTGGCACCAATTGAGGTTCCAAAATCCGTACCTTGTTAAAACCTTGTTTGGTATCACCAGTAAATAATTACATATAGCTTATCTTTTCAGCCAACCGTCTAGGGCTAAACGGAAAGCAAATCGTCCTCGTCTGGGAGGATGTCATAAAGAAAGATTTAAGAAAATGGGAACTTCTTGGGAGGGTGTAAATAGGGAGGCTTTGAATAAATTGGGATGGAGGAGAAGCGAGCGTAGCTGTGTTGGCCTCAGGCGGCTTGGTGCTGCGGTGAGTTTTTAGTAGTAGTAGTATAAAAACTAAGATAGGAATGGGCAAACCGTCTTCTCTAATTTTTCGCGTTTAAAATTTTTTAGACTCAAAGTGTCATAATGGTCAACTTCTAGTTATTAATTTCTCGTGAACAGGAGGAGATAGGTATAGGAAATTACATGTGAAAAATATTTAGGATTTTCTGTAGAAACCAAAAAATTTATTAATGCATGAGGTGTTCTGTCTGAGGAACACATATTTTTGATTCTCCAGACTTTTTTTTTAACATCATGTACTGACAAAAATATATTTTCCGAAGACTTCTTTTAAAGCTGTTGTATCTGAACATTTCCTCTACATCGCATAAAAAAATAAGGGGCGGAAGGATACAAAAAATGACCCTGTGCATATATGAGCAAAATAGGTTAAATATTCAAATACGATACAAAGATAAAAAAAAATATAAATAAGGAATTGATAATAATTTTCGACCCTGTGCATATATGAGCAAAATAGGTGAAAATATTTGAATGGGATGCAAAAATAAAAGCAAATATCCAAGGAATTGATAATAATTTTTTTCCCAGAAATGAAAAAACGGCAGTCTATTCTTGGAAAAGTGAAGTTTTTTTATTCAAAATACCCTGAATAAGAATATTCTATGTTTTCAACCTATGTCACGTTTTGAGCCAAGCGCAATTTCTTATAAAGAATACGGTTTGCCCCCTAGGGGTAAACTGTTGTTCCTGTGATGTTAAATTCCTACAGTTGGTCGGTTTGAGTATGCAACTCTTTAAAGTACCAGAACAAACCATTCAGATGACGTACTGCTTTAGGCCAGTCGCTGTGCCTTTTGACTTTGTAGAGCCGCCGAATTTACTGGCCATTGCAAGGCTCTATCAGAGTCTATCGCTTCATTTTTTGCAAATAAAAAGAATGATAGAAAATAATTTTCAAACTCCTTAACTATAAATATAGGACGGCATAGATGCACGTAATGGGGAGTAATATTTCAACATTTATTAAAATTGTTTGGAAACAAAGGATAAAATGAAAAAAATATCTATCAGTTTATTTTACACCTTTGGTGGACGATGTCGAAACGTCAAAACGTACGCTTCGATGCTAGATTTGTTTATCGGCCTTAGAGTGATTATACTCTAATTATGGTTGAAAGTTTTTCTTATCACTTCTTTGTGGCTACGATCAGTAGCCCTAATAATATCCGTGTGCCTGTGTGTTCCGAAAGTCGTGACCAGTTGCACTAACAATCTTACACAATTGATATTTAGATCTGAGTGGGTCAGGTTTTGATACAGGGTTCTTTTTCATAGTTAAACATGAATAAATTCGAAGATATCGGGCTATTTTTTTTAAATACCTGTAAACTATATCTAAATACTCTATCTGTAAACTCTATATCTGTGTCAACTATATCTACTGATGCTGAAAAGGTGGTAAATCATGAACAATACAACAGATTTTATAAACAGCAATATACATCTTTTGAGGAATGATTTTTCTGTCGTGAATGAATTGCTTTAGGTAACATTGGGGGTCCCAGTCACCTCTATAAATTGTGGAAGGAGTTTCTCTACAATGCAGCGAATAAAAATCTGGTTTTGGACAATCATATTTCGGAATCGTTTCTTGGATATGTCCTTCTTACATATTGAGAAGAAAATAGTGAAAAATTCTATCACTTCTTAGGCAGTCTTATACCTATTCAGGAAAAACATCAGAATTTGGCTGATTTGAAAAATATTAGCAAAACGAAAATGTTGCTTTTTCATCAGTTTTTTATTGTATGTTTTGTTACAAAAGTCAAATAGGGAATTTATCACTTCACTAGTTAAAAAATGTGTTAAAGCATAATAAATAATTTTTAGAAATAAAAATCTTTTTATTTTAAGAATAATTATTAGTAATTAAGCTGCTGCCAGTTTTAACTTTTCTGTAGAGTTCAAAAAGGCATTATCCTTTGTGTGAGGATCGTTATAACCAAGTGTCACTTGTGCACCTCTCATTAAATTGCTTGATAACTTCCAAAGTTCGTCAATTTCACTAAAAAATTGATAAATCTTAAATTGGATTACTAAAAGTTGAGACCATGCTGAGTATAGGTGATTCTGGGCTTAACGGGGTAAGGTTTAGTTAAATATTATGTTTTGGAATATTTAAACGGAATTTTAAGTTATTAATATACACTTTTTATGTATATTACTGTCAACTTCTTGATATACTTTTCACTTTGTTTCGTACAAGTAAGGATTACTGAATGCCAAGAATATATAAAATATAGAAAATCTCAAGAATATAGAAAGTATGCATAAGTCATGCCATCATAAGCGTTTTCGTTTATATGTAGCCATTCTCTCTTGGGAACATCTGACCTCTTCAAATATTAGCAAATATCATCTTCTTCTTCTCGAAACTTGTAGAAATATCTATTTCTATCTCTTGATATTTAATTTCTAGAAATATATAGCCCCATTTTTGTATGGCAACAATGCACGGAAGTCACTTGAAGAATCTTTGGTTGAATCAAATCAAGCAGTTTTGAGAACTTTAACTGAGATGACAACAGCGTTGCAAAGTATGCAAGAAACAGTGAAGGTTTTGTTAGAACGACCTTCAACAAGTGCCACTGCAACTTCGGCCGAAATACGAGAAATCAAAGCAGAACTGGTCTCATTAAAAGGTCTTCTTCTAAGTAGGTAAGTGGACACGTTTGTGTTTCTTCATTTCATGTTGCAAGAAAGGGATAGAATTTTAGTAAACCTGTTCACAAATCATATTTTGCGAATGCCTTCTGACACTCTGGCTCGGATTCTTTACAACTTCTACCAATCAGTAGTGGCTGGAAACATTCGAGAGCCAAGTTCCGGTGGAATGGCATTTTTGGGAAATTCCTGGACAAGGCTGGAATTTTGCTATCTGATGCAGAGACCCTTGCTGCTGACTGCCCCTCGTGGACAAGGCTGACGACGCTCTCAACGCCACATGATGATTGAGTATTTGAATTTAAAATTGATACTGATATTGACCTATAAAAAACGAAAAGGCAACTATGCCAAAGGCTAAATTTGGGAGAAACTTCTTCAAATAGAGTAATCTTATGAAAACAATAATCCGATGAGCGTTTGGTAGGTGTCACTAGAATATTTTTTTCCAAACGATACTATTTTCTTCTAACGTTGTTTTCTCTTTTCAAAAATATTGGCGAAAATGAAAATTCGTGGATCTCTGTGGAACAAGATCACGTGAAACATGAGCGTTGAGTATAAAAAACGTATCTTAGTTCCTGTATCTATGTCTTCTTAGAAAGAATTTCCTAAACATCAATAGAACATCACAATATATATTGCGATAGCATATATGTATTGTGTATACAACATTACAATATATTGTGATAAAATGTCACAATAGAATTAAAAATTAGTCCCAAATAGAAAATGTTTATGGAATTTTCGATAATAGTTTACTGGAAACAGCTTTATACAAATAAATTGCCATTCGGAAGTTTAATCTGTTATTCAACATTGGTTTTTTTTTGTTGTTGTCTTTTCACTGTTGGTTACTTGAGCAATTCTTTTTCTCTTTCTGTTTTCTTTTTTTATTGGTTATTGGTATTAACCTGAGTTTTCCGTGCTTAGAAATAATATGAAAAAACCCATGCCTCATAAAGATACCATCAAAAGTGTTTTCAAAACAAATCTTGAATGAACATCTTGACGGATCCATTAACATGCCCATTACCAAAGATCAGGTTTCCTGGTAATTTATGTTTAGCGTAGAGGCAGGACTAGTGGGGAAATCGTTTATTAGGGGCTAAAGCTCTCCTTATTCAGTTAAGGTGATTATGATGAAGTAAAGTGTTCAATTCACATGTCCATTTATGGATACAGCACAAATACGACTAAGACATTTCTAAAACCGGTTTTCATGAAACAAGTTTTTTTTTTTGTTCATATTCCGCTCGTGTTCAAAGTATTTATTAAAGCACAGTAGCAAATTAGCAATTAACTATTTTTAATTACAATTAACTAACGATAGTTATTTGATTTGTAAATTAACAATGTTAAATCGTCATAGAGCCACATCCCCTCGTCTCCTTCTTCTCAGAGTGTTTTATTGCATGGTCAAATTCAAGATACTCTACAGTAAGAAGAACTTGAGGCAAAATTTCCTTGAGATTTGATGTTAATCACTACTAATTTCTGTAAACTTAAATATACTAGTAAACATAACTACTGCAAGTACGGTAAGTTAATTAAAACAGTCGTTTTTTTGGGGGGGAGGGGGCTTTTTTTCGTGGTTTGGTTCATAATTTGACAATTCACCCCAGCCCCTGTCAAATAGTTTCGTATAGCCCTGTACTATGTAGAAAAAAGTAAAATAATTATTGATGAAAACTAATTCAAAACAAGTAAAAATGGGAAAAGCTAGGAAAGGTATACTTTTTGCAAATTATAAAGTAAGAATTCCATTATTTTTTTGTTAGTTTCTTTATATAACCTGGGGCTATATGACACCATTAGAGGGGGGCCAGGGATGAGCTGTCAAAACACAAACCAAACCATGTAAATAAGCACAAAATTAGTAGTTTAATTCTGACGTGTTTCAATTTGTCTAATCTAATTGTATCTTTTCTAGGCCCTATTCTGGTAGCTTTACCTTTAAAACGGATCTGAACTTCAAAAAAGAAATGGGGGCTAAATGAATATTTGTAATATTAATGGGAAATCGGCAGATTTATGGGGAAAGGGGGAGAGACAGTAATCTCCATATAATAGTAAGAAAACAAAAATAATCTGGAGCAACCAAAACCCGACGTTATTCTTTTCAAATTTCATAAGAATTATGATTTTTTAAACTGAACAAGTCGCTAGTTTAGAAATATTAGGCAAGTTCTCGTTTCCAGCAACGTTTTTGATTTGCAGGAAACAATTCCCCACGCCGCCAGCTATAAACAGTGCCTCTTTGCCAGCGTGGCAGCTGCCGAAAACTCCTGAAATTCAACCGGCTAAATCTAAGAGAGACTTGGAAGTGAAATCGGTCAGTCCAGTGCCATCTAGTCCAGAAATTGTAAATGAAGAAGAAACAAAGGAAACTAAAACAGAAGCTAGTGAAACTAAAAGCGAAGGTAGCAGCTCTGAGATTATGGTCATCTCTGCAGCGGGAAGCGATGAAGAATCTACATCGTAGGGATTAGAAACGTACTTTTATTATATGGTGGGAAATAATGGAATACGTTTTTTTTTTTTTTTTTTTTTTTTTTTATCCAGCAGTTTTAAGCACATGAATTTACCTGCTTAGCTGTAAGATTATTATTTGTTTTTTTAGACTGTTTGTTTTGGTATCACATTATTCTTTCTTGGGTTTGTAAAATATTTGCAATTGACCACCTCAAACAGCAATGCCTGCTAAAGGGTGACTTGGAAGACTAGTCCTCCT
Organism: Artemia franciscana; assembly: GCF_032884065.1. Lineage (NCBI taxonomy): Eukaryota > Metazoa > Arthropoda > Branchiopoda > Anostraca > Artemiidae > Artemia > Artemia franciscana. The sequence continues at coordinate 42,892,544 of NC_088867.1, forward strand.
CTTATTTCTTGTGTAAATGACATGAACAACTTGACTAAGTGATCATTTTAACACGAAATAAAAGGGTTTTATAACATAGGTTACATCTTGTACCAATAGATGTAGCTTGTCAATTTTTGATGAGTTTAGGGCAAGTCAGCTGATCAGCCACCCTCAGCTATTGATTTAAGTACCGGACAAAAATAACAAAATATGGTTTAGATAGATTCATACGACATAGAAGTCGAGTCTTTGGTATTTTCCTGTTTGATGAAAATTGTATAATACCATTTAGGTAGAAGTGTTGAGGAAAAAGGAAGTTCTGGGTGATCGGTATTGCAAATGATGAAAGGTCCCAATATCCTGGTGGAAGTCTTTCTGCACCAAACTGTCATCTTAGGCTGAACTCTAAATTTTTGAAGATAATGTTAGCTACGGAGCCGGTTTTTTTTTAGGGAATATTTACTGTAATTTGGCTGCCAAGTAGGCCATTTAAGTTCCTTTTGAGCACAGGTTTATTCAGTTTGAAAACATTGGCTACTTTCCCTCTCTGCTTCGACTGTTTTGAGCCTCTGGGTAAACGTTCCTTCATCTGTTCTAACTAACTACGGGTTCTTGCATCATCTATCGCATAATTTGTTGTCATGGGTTTCGCGTGGCAGTTGTTGATGGTCTCTGTACATGACGAGGGTCTTGGACCTTTCTAAATAATTTGAAGATACACTGCAATCTATTGACTCAGACCTTAGTTCCCTTAAATTATTTCCGGTAAAATGTCTACCCGGTAGTATAATTTTATATGTCAATCTGGCTCATCCCTCCTGAAATTCGCTCCCGAAAGAAAGTTCTACGTGTGTGCCCGGTTCTATCTGTAGGTTTCCTTTTTTTATATATATATTACTTCGTGGGGCTAGAAAACTGAAATTTTGCTTCGTGATTTAATTTTTGTTATGTCTTTCATTCGTGTAAATGTTCAAAAGTTTTGTGTCGCTGGTGGGTTCTTAAATAAATAAATATTATAACTTAGTCTTTAGTTAGTTTTATATCTAAGCTGTCTTCAGTGTATCAGATAGTACAATATTGGTTACCGTGTTGTGTCAGCTTTATATCAGTCGTCACTAACATTTCCAAACGTTGTCAACATCCGTAGGATGTTTTATCGATCTATTGTCTTAATTTAATTGACCAATTTACTACACGTGACGAAAGACGTTATGATAATAATGATAAAGAGACAATCCCTGACCTATTCAAAATTTGTATCCATGATGCGTTCTTGGGAATTCAGATGTATAGATGTAGGCTATCCTTTTAACTGCTGCCAAAATAAAATTTATTTTAGCCATAAATAGTTTCCATTAAGTTTGAAGTTGTGAAATTCAGTAAACTTTGGAGTTAACTTCATAGTTTGGCAGTATCCATTGGCCAGTTCCGATTTCCTGTTCAAAAATTATTTATCTCTATTGATTTATAATTCATATAATATAATATATGTCCGCATCAAACCCCCTTTCTTCACACAAAATTCAACTTTTTATCGTAATGCTTTCATTTTAATAACTAACGTTACCCCTTTAAAAACGACTGCTTCTACAAAACATTTTTAAGGGCACGTGTGCATTATTAAGTTGTTGGTCGCCTGTGTTGTCTCATTTTATTTATATACTAGTGTTGAAATTGTCTCTTTGTAATTTTTTCGTCAGATTCCCATTCTATGGGTATGTTTTTTTGTCACTTTAGTAATTTTTAACAACCTATTCTTTCACATATAATTTTGCCACTGCATATAGTAAAGGAATTCATCACATAAGCTTTTTCCAAACATAATTTAAGATATTTACCCCCCCCCCCCCAAAAAAAAAAATCTTTATGATTCTGCTGCTCCTTAGGGGCCTCCCCCAGGCCACTTAGCGTGTCCCCAAGTGGCGATAGGGAAACGCCCTACAGATATGTAGGGTACCTCCATAGGGGGAACAGACCGAGGAGGGGGGACCTTGTTCCAGGGAGTCCATAGAAACTGAAGGCTCCAGGTGCTGTAAGTGTGGTAAATGAGTTTCTTAAATATGGTGGCTCTGAGGTTAGAAATAAGTTACTGAAGATTATGAATATGATTTTTGAAAAAGGGGAAGTACCTAACAATTTTAGGAAAACCTTATTAAAACACTGTATAAGAAAGGTGATAAGAGTGAGTTTTGTAATTATCGATGCATTAGTCTGGTCTCTGTAAGTAGCAAATTACTTAGTAATATGAACTTTTTAGACTGAGAGATGCTGTAGATAAAGTTTAAGAGACGAACAGTGTGGTTTTAGAAAAGGTAGAGGATGTGTCGACCAAATTTTTAATCTTAGGTTAATTATAGAGAAGTGCCTTAGTTGTCAAACACCCTTGGTCCTCAGTTTTATATATTATGAGCAAGCGTTCGATTCTGTTGATAGAACAGCGTTAACAAAGGTCTTATCGTTATATGGTATGCCAGACAAATACATTAAGGTGATTACTGCTATGTACGAGAATAATACTGCTGCGGTTAAGGTAGGAAATGAGGTTAGCAACTGGTTTTGTATTAAATCAGGAGTTAAGTAGGGTTGTGTTCTATCCCCATTTATATGGATCATTTTGATGGACATTGTCTTAAGGAGCACAGGAAAGGCGCAATGGGAGACCACGGGATCAAATGGGGAGGAAAAACTCTCCTGGACTTACATTATGCTGATGATTTAAGCATCCTGGATGAAAGTGTGAGCAAAATAAATGAACTTTTAGAAGTTTTACGAGTTCAGGGTGCTAGAATAGGTTTGAAAATTAATGTTAAGAAGACTAAATCACTAAGGCTAGGAATAAGTGAAAATGAAAAGGTGACGTTTGGTAACGAAAAGATTGATCAGGTGGGCAGCTTCATTTACACTTGGTAGTATTATTAGTAAAGAGGTGAGAGCAGTGAAGATGTTAAAAGTAGAATAGCCAAGGCTCAGGGTCTTTTGTTCATAGTTAAAAAAAAGTTTGGAAGAATAAGAAGATAAGTGTGCAAACCAAGATTAGAATATTGGAAGGTACAGTGATGACAGTTGTCAAATATGGCTCTGAAGCATGGGCGCTCCGAAACGCGGATGAACATTTACTAGATGTTTTCCAGAGAAATTGCCTACGGATTGTTCTGGGTATCCCGCTGACTGAACATATTTCAAACAGTAGGCTGTACGAAAAATGTTGTTCAATCCCGCTTTCTAGGGCTATAATGAAAGAAATGCTGAGATGGCTAGGGTACGTTCTGTGGATAAAGGATGACAGATTGTCGAAGATTGTCCTTTTCGGTCAACCGTCTAGGGCTAAGTGGAAAGCAGGTCTTCCTCGTCTGGGGCGGGAGGATGTCATAAAGAAAGATTTAAAGGAAATGGGAACTTCCTGGGAGGGTGTAAAGACGGAGGCTTTGAATAGATTGGGATGGAGGAGGAGCGTGTGTAGCTGTATTGCATCAGGCGGCTTGGTGTTGCGGTTAGTTATTAGTAGTGGTATGATTATATCCATTGCCAACTCCAGATTTCCTACTCAAAATTATTTATAGTACAATTTTTATAATTGTATTACTATGTAATTATATTAATATATATAATTACGTAATAGCCCATAATGGCGGAATCCATTGCCAATTGCAGATTCTCTTATCAAAAATCAAAAAAAAATTATTGTATGATTAATAATTATGTTAATGTATATTACAATATATAATTATTTATTTCTATTAAATATTTCCATTGTCAACTCCATGCAAAAGTTGGTTATTATATATGCAATGTATAATTGTATTAATATATACAATATTTAATTGTATAACAGCCTGTAATTATTAATGATGTTTAATGGATATCATATAGATTGTAAATATAAACTAATACAACGATAATTGTCTGCCTCAATATATAATTGGCCTTTTTTACTCCTCGAATGATGCTTAATTTTGCAAAATGTTCGTGGAAAATTGACGATTCGCCAACTTACGATAAATATCAAGCAGTGTTTTATTTTAACAACGCGTTGGACAGTCTTATCTTTTTTCCCAACATCCAATTTCACAGCATCGTGATTTTAATAATGCCGAAATTATAGCCTCATATTGTAAGCTGTTGACAGAGACTGTGCTACTCCATAACAAAAATTGTCCTGTTGCATTCAATTGCACAACATTTTCACGATGGTCGTTTCTTCAATATAATATAAATTCATTACATCAATCAAGTTAGAAAGTTATTTTTTGGGAAGTCCTTTGAAATCGTCAAAATATCTTAGGGAAGAAAAGGAAATCCCACAAATAAAATGTTTATTCAAACTGTATTCATGGATGTTCTTCCGAAAATTATGTCGATTCTTTTCTCTGCCTTGCAATAGGCTACTTCAGTGGCGACCTACTCTAATAGCTGAACAGGTTATATTCAGGGAGTCTGGAAAGGCTCCACAAGATTATGGGGTAAAAGCAAAGCCGTATCATGGGAGAATCTTTCCAAGGAGGAGTTTTTCATGGGCGAAGGGAATTTTCCATGAAGGGGGTGCCGGATTTCCCAGCATGATTTAAAAACCGATCAGAAATTAAATAAAAAAAATAAGTTTTTTCAACTGAAATAAGGAGCAACATTAAAACTTAAAATGAACAGAAATTAATACGTATATAAGGAGGTTCGCCCCCTCATCAATACCTCGCTCTTTACGCTAAAGTTTTAATACTTTTAAAAGAGCTATTTATTCTAATCAAACGGCCTTTGTGATTCACGGGTCATTTTTAAATAATTGGAACAAAATTTGAACTTTAGCGGTAAAAAAAAAAACACCCGCAAGACTTGACCTCTCCTCTGCTAAGTTGCTCTAAGTCTAAACAGTTGCTGACTAACCAAAGCTGGCTACATCTGATTATAAAAACAAATCGTCACAACAATAAAATACAATAATTTTCACTGAGTTTCCTCTCAAACAAGAATTTTATGTGTTTTTCAACAAAATTAACAAAAATAGTCGACGAACCTTTTTTACATGTAGTGACTTAATCGTGTAGCTTACGTATGCCTTCTTTTCGATGGAAGGCAGATAATAAAAAGAAACAAGTCTTATTGATAATTTGAATAAGAAGCGCCCAAAAATTCAGGAAATTTTGAATTTCAACCAGAGCTGGGCCCAAAGGCTCTTCCTCCCTTTTTGCGTTCTTGCTTCATCTCCAGGCAAATCTTCCTATTCTAAAACAACCTCAAAGAGAAGAGGGAAATTGATAAGAGAAGAAACGACGTTGCATCGAGGGAAAAAAACACCAGCGATATTTGACCTCTGCTATGTTGCTCTAAACCTAAACAGTTGCTGACTAACCAAAAATTAGAAACATTTGATTAGAAAATTAAATCATCATGTCAACAAAACACAATAATTTTCACCGAGTTTCCTCTCAATCAGGAATTTTATGTGTTTTTCAACAAAATTAACAAAAATAGTTTAAAATTTTGAAATTCAAGGGAAGCTCGGTCCCAAGACCCTTCTCCCCTGTGTATATCTCTGTTTAAGATCCATGCACGTCTTCCTATTCTAATACAGTCTAGAATCCTCAAACAAATGGAGATCCCTGTGTTACAACTGGCCTTAAGTTGACCTTTCCCTATTTTTAGGGACTCCAAAGAGCAAAGGAAATTGATAAATTGATTAGGACCCAACCCCAAGGCCCTTCTACCCTGTGTATGTCCCTGTTTCAGACCCAGGCAGGTCTTCCTATTGCTATAAAGTCTAGAAGCCTCAAAAGAGTGAAGACCTCTTGGTTACAATTAGCCTTAAATTAACTTTTGCGTACTTTAATTGATTTCAAAGATTATGGGAGATTTATGAGAGAAAAAACTAGACTCTTTATATGGAAAAAAAAGCACCAACAAAAGCTTCATTCTCCCAAAACAAAGTTTACTACAAAAGTATAGATACAAGTATTAGCTGTATGCTTTTCCCCTTTTTCTGTTTTATAAGGCTGCAGGTAAAAGAAGCGCTGAAGACAATTGTTTGGTAGATTGACTAAACCATCACAATCTTATCCTCCCATTCTTTTTTCACATACTTTCGGTTCCTCTAAATAACACGTAATTAATTTTACTTGACTCCTAATTAGGATTATTAACATAATACTCTTGAGTGAATACTAGAAAGTCTTAGGACCGTTAATAAAGAATACGAGACAATCCACTTGATTTCTTTGGTCTTTCCTTAATGTATTAGTTCTATGTCTAACATTATTCTCTTGTCTGAAAATTTATTAAAACAAAAATTCATAAAATCAGCAGTAGTTTCAGGAAACCAACCTAGAGGCACCTAAATTGGTAAAAATGTTGGCATAAAGATGCCGCTATTATCTGAAAGAAAGCGACTTAGGTCCCTACGCCCAATCGTTATCGACAATATTTTGTTAGCCTTGTAAAAAGAATTGTTGACTAAGATTCATGGCGAAGAATTCACGATAATCTGTTATTTGAGTGGAGAGTTCGAAAACGAACGTGTAGGTCAAAGAGCATGGGAAACTATATGAGTTATCAATACTCTTTGGTGTAGGCAACATTTTAAAGAACCTTTCAAATTTCAAGACGGGTGCGGAAGAATCTTTTAAAACACAAGTGTCGTGTACAGTTATTGCTACATTTATACTTTTTCATATAATTTAGCTAGGAAAAAAGTGAATACATCTCTTGATACCTTTCTATGCTCTTTCCAAATATAATAACAGATTATCGGGCAAATTTCATTTTAAGCCCTTAAAGGGGCTCCAAAATGTAACTTATTATTGTCTTTAGACTACAATGTGAAGTTAAAAAAGAAATTGTTAAAAATTAATTAGAGATATAAATCTACTTTTATCATTTTTTGAGTGGAGAGTTCGAAAACGAACGTAGAGGCAACGATTTAAAGAACCTTTCAAACTTCAAGACGGCTGCGGAAGAATCTTTTAAAACACAAGTGTCGTGTACAATTATTGCTACATTTATACTTTTTCATGTAATTTAGCTAGGAGGAAAGTAATTATATCTCTAGATACTTTTTTATGCTCTTTCCAAATACAATAAGAGATTATGAGGTAAAATCCATTTCAAGCCCTTAAAGGGTCCCTAAAAGATGACTATATTGTTTTTAGACTATGAATTGAAATTAAAAAAAAATAGTTAAAAATTAATTAGAAATGACTACTTTTAAATGACCCTTAAACAACAAAGTCATGTTTCATTGCCCTGGTAGCAACAGTGCCCTGGAGATCAATGCAACCCATACAAAATTGTGATTTTCCTTATTGTTCAAGGTGAGGGTTGTAAGCCTCCTGTGTAGGGTTTTCAATAACAGTGATAACAGTGGTATACTTTTTTCTGCTGTGATGCCGTTTTCAAAGGGTTTAATTGTTTTTAAATATTCATGAATGTTTGTTTTCGGAATAGCATTTTACTATAAAGAATAATCGAAAGAATAATTATAATTCCTGTATCAGCTACAGATGGCAATTTATTCTCACTGTATAGTTTCTTTTAGAACACATTTTGAAACTTTTGATTGCTATGGTTGTTTTAAGCTCCTTTCAGGGCTCAAAAAAGAATTTGTCTCAGAATGAACTATCATATTTGGAAAGAGCATAAGAAAAGGTACCAGGCAATGTAGTCACCTTCTTCCTGACTAAATTACGCAAAAAAGTAAAAATTTAAAAAAGCATTCCCTAAATGAATGTTGAATTTCCATTCCTAAAATGTCAAGCTCAATATCCATAAAAATTACCTAGTCTTGGATTAAAGAAATTTCACGCAAAATTTCCGGTTAGCTCGCGGAAACACAATTTTTACTAACTTGTCATAGTTTAAGAGGTCAGTGAAAGGCCTTCAGAACACCGCTGTAGTCGTTTGAAATAAGCCCTCCCATAGCTGATACGCGTATGAAAGAAACGGTAAAAAGATCATACGAATAGCGTGCGTAGCTGTGTCGGCCTCAGTCGGCTTGGTGCTGCAGAGAGTTCTAAGTAATAGTAGTATATCCGTAATCAACGTTCTCAAGAAAACTATAAAGTTCATTTTTTACGCAGTTCCCGTGTAGGCCGAATTTGATGGAGTAGTTCTCATACCCCCACCCACCTCCTTTTTTTCAACCGTTCTCTTTGGAACTGTATAATTATTTTAGTGTAATAACTTCCATGGATACCATTAAATTTAACGAATATTGCATATTTTAAATTGGAATTAAAATTTTATAAATGTATTGTTATCAAACTTAATGTTAGATGTGTCCGATCGTTACAGTTACCCAGCTTTTTTCCAGCGGTGCATGGAAAGTTTTCTTCAAAATACACAGAAAAAAAAACCTAGGACTTCAAAATAAATCAACCCAATGCGTGACATTTTTGAGTTTTTTTTATTGACAAATTGAGCCAGATTATTTCCAGTAGTACGTGCAGGGTCATCTCCAAAATGTCAAAAGAAAAGAACTAAAACTTAAAGAAATCAACGAAACAATAACTGATTATTAGTACATGCAACAGGGGCGTAATTTGCTATGGGGCAGGGGGGGGGGCGACTCTCCTCCAGATCCCAGTTTGCACCCCCGACTGAAATTTAGTTCCTTCAAAAATCTTGTCAAAACAGATAAGCCTGTATAATTCAAGCATCCACAGAGATGGGTCAGTTTTCTTTAGTATATCTTTGCCTTTATGGTACTATATGGCTCATTTTTTCTGTCATTTTCACGATTTGGGAGAATTGTCTCCAACTTTGCCCCCCCCTCCAGGATGTTGACGAAATTAAGCCACTGACATTCAAGTTCATCTTTTTAACCTGTCTAGAAAAAGAAACGTATAACCAAGGCCGTATCCAGGTAGGAAAGGTAGGGTGTTCGACCCCCCCACACACAAAAAAAAACAAGTTTTTGGTGCATTTTAAATTTTCGAAATAAATCTCGAATCCCCCCCCCTCGAAACAAAAATCCTGGATACAGCCCTCCCTATAATTTTTAAAGAAATCAATACTTATAGAAAACGACGTCAATATTTACTAGAAATTCATCAACAAAATTACAAAACATTCCTTTTGTTTCTAGTGAAGTATACGTAACCTAGTAAACAAAAACAGTCCAAACAAAGCTTGACAATTCAAATTTCACAATATTGAGACGTTCAGAAGCCAGATCAATTAACTCCACGTTAAATCTGTTGGGATATTGGCCACCTGGCATTTGACTGTACAATAATTGCGAATAAACACGATAGATTGAATAATCTCACCAACAGAAATATCTCTCTGATGAAACAAGTTCACTTAATTCAATATCAAACTTACTCTGAACTTAAACATAGAATTTTGTTGAATAATTTGTGAATCCTTTGGTAAATAAGGAAAAATTTTCTTCATCACTTTTCTGTGCTGCTTCAGGGGCTTTAGTTGACCTGGCAACTGTTCCATTCTTATCTTAAAATATGCACATAAAATTAAGGTAAACAAGTGGCTAATCTGCATAACTGATACAGCTGGGGATGAACCCATTGAGATAGACCATACGACGATATTCCTGATTTTTACAGAATTTAAGGGTGAAATATAATTACAATTCAAGGATAAAACACACTAAAAAATCGATGGTAAAGAAATGTATATCCAGATTATAGATCAAGTCGTCAATGAGTCCTTTGTGGTAGACCACTCTGCGACATCCCAACGCTGGGTTCTAATGAGTTTTACTCGACATTTAGATGCTTATACGTATGCTGTTCTAACGATACGACAGATTTAAATAAGACTGAAATTAAAATGGTAGCGCTGGAAGGGAATTAAGCCCCCTCCCTTAACGTCTAATCAGATCCAGCTTATCTGGTATTACATTAAATTTGATTTATTGCTAGTCTTGTACAGCCACATTAGAGCACTTTCAAAAGCCTAAGAAAGATTTAAAGGGTATGCCATGGTTTAAATATGTCTCTTCTTTGCTTAACATAGTCATTTACCCTCCCCCCCCACCCCCAAAAAAAGCTTACAAACATTTAAAACTAACAACACTATTTTAGTTTTTCTATAGGACGGGGAAGAGCAACGGATATTCTAAAAGACGCCAAGGCTGTCAGGGTCACGACCAGGGCTATATTCAAGAACTTTGTTTGGGGGGAGGGAGCAAACTCGCATCTGAAAGGTGTTTTTATGCATTTTTTACGTTTTTTATCAGTCGGACAAACATTTCCAGGTGAGAGCGGTCAATCCCCTTAACCCCTCCCCTGAATACAGCATTTTTAAATCATGGCACCTTTGTATCCAAGCCCATAAGGGTCACAGGTTTCCAAGCCCATAAGGGATCGATGTTCCCTTACTAATTTTATTCCTAGTCAGGTTGCGCTTGGCTTGGGGTCAGATCAATTTTGAGCCTATTTAAATAGAGACTCAAATCACAGACTCTAATTTAGCTCGAAATATGTTTAATCAGAACTAAGTCAGGTGTAGCTACAACTCTAGGTGTAACTTCTTTATTGGTATTCTTTTGGTCCAGTAAGCTCCTTTGTATAGTATATTGAATGAAGTTCATCTACAGATGAATTGCGTCTTCTCTAGTTTTTTTTTGCGTCTAAATATGGGCCTGAATGGGAAGAGGGTGCATGTACGGTCGGTTGTACTGGACTGATAGCTAGAGGGAAGGAGTACCTTTAGAGATATTTACATATCCTTTGCATATTAGCAAAGTATTAGCAAAGTTGCATATTAGCAAAGCGGTTGGTCAAACATTTTCGGTCGTACTAACAAATAAAGAAAAAAAATGTTTTTTACAGAAAAGACAGGTTTCAATTATTTTCTTTTCTTTGCTAATACCCCCCCCCCCCCTATCCTTATCTTTTTCAGACAACATTATTAAAATCATGCATCACCAAATAGTTTACTAAAATTAAATTTGTAAGTATATATATATGAGATTTGACAAAGGTTCTAGTGTATCATTTTTTTTGTACAATGCACAGGCTAATCAGGTGTTTGACCATTTAAGATTTCAGAACGAAACAGTTTAGAAACAACATAAATTGCTGATTTATATTTAAAGGTGAATGAAAAGTATCAACAGCTTTAGGTGTCTACTCAAGTGTTAAAGTACAAAATCAATCAAACCGCTGGAAAAAAAAATTCAACATTTCACTACAGATTTCTTTAATGGTGTTGGGACCAATCCTTTGGAACATGACTTCTTCTTCTTCTGTGAGGCAAGAAATATGGTTTTCCGTTAAGACTGTTTTGCCGTAATTTCTTTATTTGTTGGTCAGAAATGTGGACTGCTCAATATTTACATTTTAGGCTAGGCTAGCCTAAGTTACATATTTTCCATGTATTATTCTGGTGTCTAGTATATTCCCTAATTCCCCCACCCAGGAAAATCAGTGCAGAAAAGTCCCCCCAACCTAAAATCTGGTAGTTACTAAAAGCTGCTACCTGCTAAAAGCTGGTAGCTGCTAGTTGTCGATCTTGAAATAGCTCTTTGGATCAACTCTCATACAAATCCTGGTGATCAAAAATTCTTCTTCTTCTTGTTTGGGTTAATATGGAATCATTTTCGCATAGTCGCATCGCCGAAATCAAATTCCGAACCCTAAAGTGTGTTGCTATTGCTGAGTTCGAACTCAATTACCAAACCCGCTGCGCCCCTACAAATCAAAGTAGATTCCTTGCGACATACGAGATTGGGCCAAGAAACTTTTCATCCAGGGGCACACCCTTAGCCATTGCGTTGTCACAGGATGAATAAAAGTTTCATTGAACTAGCGCAATATTCTATAATTATATTATTTTATATTAATATAATTTATTTATTTATCTATATATAATTTACGTATAATTATAATATTTTATACTAATATAAAATACTAAACAAGCTTGTCAGGAAAGCGATTGTTTACACAAACTAGAAATTGTCCGCGCTTTTTTTTTAGGAAAAATTTTAGGAAAGATAGCAACATTCAGCTTAAAATTTCAACGTGATCTCAATAAACTAAAAGGGATGATTCTTTTCTAAAAGCAAGACTTTTCAATATATAAAGATCTGTTAATCATATAAAACATTAATATGCATTAAAAAAAAACTGAAGCGAATATGCGAGCCAAGGTCCTAAAACAACTGATTTACCAATTTTTTTCTTATATTATTTATGATTATTTTATCCTACGCAGGGGAGTAATCCCCATGTTTCCTGTGCATGGGCTAAAATGCTGGACAACTGATTAGATATGAAAATTATTCATTATCAGAAAAGGTACGAAAAACACATTTGATAGAGTAGCTTTGAAATTAATCTGTTTGCTAAATTTGACTTGAAATATGTAACGCTCTCGATCCGTGCTGAGGACATGGGAAGTTTGACTGGTCATTTTGTTAAAAAAAAAAAAAAAATAGAAACTGGTAAAAGTGACACACAAGAATATTGTTTTAGAAGTCATTTATGAACTGGAAAACGAAGACAACTTAGCTGCTTATGAAATATTCGTAGTTTTTAGCCCCAAATTCTAATTACTACGCTCGTGACCTTAATGAAACTTTTAATTTCTTTTTTTCTCGATTTTACAATTCATTACTTGAAGAAATGAAAAAAATGGAAAACATTTCAAAATCATGAAAGAGACCAATTATGAACTGTAATTTACCGATATAAATTGCGTATGACAATGAAAGGGTGGTCAAATTCCGAACAACTCGCATTTCCAATCCGAAGGGCACTGCCTTTCCACCCCCTGGAGTACATCTCAGAATAAAACGTGTACCACATAGTTCCACCCCGCTTGATACAGTCCCGAAAACGCTTGGCACAGTTCCGCCACACTTGGAAAGCACCGCCCTGTGTACATGATTTTTGTGAAAGATGCCACGTTTACTACACAGCTTTAGCCACGTTTTAAACGGTACTATCAAACTTAGCACACTTCCGCCACGCGTCACCTTGGCACGCGTCACAAAGGCAAATTTGCTAATTAGTTACGAGCAAGGGGAGAGAAGCTATGAGGGGAACAAGAAACATTTCAGTAATCTTAAGCCAGAACCTAACAAGCACATTTCTTTCTACGTCTATTTCTACGTCTACGTCTATGTGTTTCTACGTCTATATTATTCCTTTTTTTAGGAAAACGGTTTTATTAAGGATTGTCAGTACAAATGCAGATTTTTATAATTCAGATTGCAAATCAGAATGACATGTCACTAAAATTTTTCTTTTATTATTAAGAAGGATTGACTAGAAGAAATAGCGAGGTTAAATTGCAAAAGCTCCAGTAAACCAAACGCCTCATTTCAATCATTATTCGCGGTAATTTCCGCAAGCCGTTCTTACAAACCAGTTTGAATTTCCATTGATTTTCCACGATTTGCACATTTTTCCGCAAACGACATGGCTTTTTGTGAATAACTCTTCTTTGTCTGTTCCATTTCCAACTATTTTTTTTTTTATTTTTTTTTTTTTTACTTAACCTTCATATTACATGTAATTACAAGGTTGGATGGGGTCTGCACAACAAAGTTCTTTTGAGAAAAGTACTGTCTTAGTTGGACAATGGATCTGAAGATCAATGATGAGCCCCCTCACTGGGGGGCGGGGGGGGGTCAGCTTACAAATAAAACTTTGTTTCTTTCAAATTTCTACCAAAGACACATTTGAGTCTTAAAATAAAAATACGATTGTGTATTTGTCAAATCCTCAATTAACACTTTATGTATTACATTAAATTATTTATCTCTACCAAATAAGAGGCCTCTCAAAATTTTGGTCTACGACCCATCATTACTGCCATTCCTTGGTAACCTAGGTAACTATCTCAAAGTAACTACGGAGCTTTTTTGCGATATTCTGGATTGTCATTTAACTAGCTGAATTCTCGAAAAAAAAAAACTATAACCAAGATTTTTGGAGCCATCATTTTGGCAATTACTCTGTACAGTGTTGCTTTCATTGTCAACTTAGGTCTTGTCCATGCATGAACCCCAGTTTACTTATAGAAATTGCCAGTAAAAACGCTGATTTTTAAATTTCTGATTCCTCTTCAGAACGATGAGTAGCGTATAAATAAAAAGCGTTATTTTTTGTTGATCTTTTTTTTTTATTATGAATTACTAAACAAAATGAACTTGGTTAAAAAATGAGATCCCCAATATTTTTTTTTTTTTTTTTTTGGTTTTGTCAGTTTTTTGCATTGCTTGTACGCCAGTCTTAATCTTCTTTTTCCCCCATTTGAACAAAACTTGTTTTTTTCACATTAATTTAAATAACAATGAATAATCTTTTTCAGTAGTAGTCATCACTTCAAGAATCCAAAAAATTTCAAAACAAGATAAAAAAATTGAAACAATCTTTGTCATCACTTCAAGAATCCAAAAAATTTCAAAACAATATAAAAAAAATGAAACAATCTTTATAATATGCTGATTTACAAATGAGCAGATTTGCAAAATTAGTACAAGTGCTGATTTTCACAATTCAGGTTACTATTCAGAACGACGAATAACTTGTAAATAAAGATCCTGATGTTTTCATAAAATCTGAAAACAAGGTTCTAATTAAAAAAAAAGACTGAAAACAGTCTTCTATAGGGTTGTCAGCACACATGGTGAATTTCTCAATTCAGACTACTATCCAGAATGACGTGTAAATAAAGAGCCTTTGATGCTATGGATTGACTAGACGAAATAACGTGGCAAAACTGTAAAAGGTCCAGCGTCATTTTTTCAGAAAAAAGTAAGAACAGCTTCTATAGGATTGTCACTACAAAATGCTTCTTTTCACAATGAAAACTTTCAACGGTTGGCAACAATAAAACATCTCTATGCTATGACTCAACAAAAAAGACCAATGACAACCCTGGTCAAGACTTTGATGGATTCGCTGATTAGCTAATTTGAAGGTAAATACTTTAAAAAATCAAAAGTCTTGTGAACACCTAAGTGCGATTTTGAAAAAAAAAAATCACATGAATTGCGAAAAAAATGCTTTAAAATCCAACTCGTACGCAACCTTAGAAGTTTTCAAAGTAAATAATCTACGACTTTAAGTGAGACTCTCAGATTGTCGCAAAAAAGCACTTTATCACTGGGCTAATACGAGACTCGTAAGTCCCATTCACATCGACATTTTACTAGTACCGAGATTTAGCTAGCGCTAATTTCAGCCAAATAGATTTTTCATAGAATTATCTGATTGGCAGAAAAACTGTGACAAATTAGCGCTAGCTAATTATCGGTATTAGTAAAAACATATTATGAATAGGACACAAACTACCTAAATTTAAGCATATATTCCAACCAGGAGGCAAAATTTAGTTCAGGCTAAAACAAACTTCATAAGCTAACACAAGTAAATGTTTTCTCAAGATTAAGAAATAATAACAGTACATAAAAATATCTTCATAAAAAATATATAGGCTATAATTTAGACAGAGCGAGTTTTAGCGTCATAGGGTTGCTTATACAATGAATCTTAGTTTCCCCAGACGTAAACCGATCGCGAATAACAACAAATGCATACCCCCTAAAGGATTTACCGGTAAGTTGAGTGCCGATGCCCGCAAAGACCCTAATTCTCAGTATCGTCATTCCGATTTTCCCTACTTACCCCAATTTTGATTTTCTTGTCCCAATGAGATTTAATAAAGTTATTTTCCATCTACAGTTTAAATCTTTACTTTACAAGTGATTTACTTTTCCTTTACAAATTTCTACTGTTTACTTTGTCAGTTTTTACTTTTTAATTTTTCTTTTTTTTCTAATAAATTCTGTCACTTTGGATCATCTAACATAAAAATCATTTGCGTAAGAAAAACTTGCTGTAGCTGGGGGGGGGGGAGGGGGCGGAAGGTTCACTCATGCAAGTGGCTGAAGCTGGATTAGGAAAGAGGATATTTATTGAACATGAGAACGAAATCGCATTTGATGTGGGTATCACTAGGCGAGTCACTTAATATTCTTCCAGTTTCTTCCATACAGCTGAATTATTCAAGTTAAAAACATGAAATATTTTCAGAATAATTTTGGAACCATGAGAATTCAAGTACGGCTACAAATGTCAAAAATATAATCACGAAAAACAAGGAAATGGAAATGTAACGTCATGATAAAACTCTGCGACAGCAAAAGACGTCAGAGGAGCATGATGTCGGGCCTGAACCCAGATTCGTTATTTGCAAATGCCTTAGGACCTTACAAATGTGCGGTGGTCAGAGACACGACCTGCTGACCTAAATGAGTGGAGGGATGATTTATGGTTATATTATCCAGGGGAAAATACCCTAGTTGAAGAGATACCAATCACCAGACGACAACTTTAAAGGGGCCTGCGTTTAAATGTTGACGATACAGTTTCTCAAATGATTCCATTGATATTTGCGTAAAATAACGTTTACCACACTGACGCAAAAAAAAACTTACATTGCTTCTCGAGGAAAACTTGCTGTGTTTCGTCAAATTGTGCGTTATTGCTTGAAAAAACATCAGTATACCGTTACACGTGAAAAATTTTACGTTAACGAAAACAGTATGAACCCAGGTTAAAGCAGCATAAGTAGACAGACAGTGACCCCCCCCCTCTTAGATGTATTTTCGCTGCGATGTCGGCATACTCTTCGTTCTGACATGAGCAGTATTAACTGGTCATGGTAATTTAGTCAAACAATTTTAGCTGGTTTGTCAAGCAATTTACTGAGTTGAAGAGATCCAACTTTTATTGGGCAACTAGGCAGTTTTTCTACGCAATAGCAATAACCATGTAATATTTTTCCCTAAACAACCACAACAGTCATAGAAGACACAATCCTACATGAACGACAATTAAAATTGCTCCCTAGAACGATTCAGGAATATTAACTATTTAATTCATATTATATTAAATACTAACTTTTTTTCTGATGGGTTTACGATTTCCCTCAGCATGTCAGCCTGTAAAACTCATCTGAACCCAGCCTAAAATACAATAACGAAAAAAAAAAAAAAAAAAATGATTGCCATCTAAGTGCACGAATATTGGTATTGACCAATCAGAAAATCACGTTCACTATTTAAATGCTGAACAAATGATGACCTGGCACGAAAAATAACAATTACTTCGCCATTGGGCTATTTCTACATTCGTGCCTAAAATCTAAGCCTACACATTTTAGGCCTAAAAGCCTAAAATCTAAGCCTAAACATAAGCGAACCATTAACAACAATAAGGAAAATCAAATTGCGAATTGTTTTTTCCCGTTATATAATTGAAATAATTGTATCTCTATTATTGACGAAAAGAAGTACCAAAGGTTATATTTAGCTACCGAAAATTTTATTTTTATTCTTTTAACGGCATTTTATTTCTATTTTTTAGCTAGAGAAAATTTTATTTCGATTTCGATTTTTATTAGCTAACTCATTACAAATGATGTTCCTTTTTTTCTACTCTTTTTCTCGCTCTGTATTCCCGGACGTAGACCCTTGCAGGGAGATTTTTTTTTTTTTTTTTGGTTCCAAAAGAAAGAAAAACTTCTTAACTCTCACCTAATTTTCCCGCGAAAACGCTTATTTTGCTTGTAGTCAAAAGGTTAAGGCATGTCCGTGAATTTATTTCAAGATGAGGGGGATGAGACTTTATCTGAATTACGTTAAGTATATTCTACGAATTGATTAAATTGAGAAAATTATCAAGGCTAAAGAGGTTCGGGACTAGAGCTCCTCCTCTCTACGGACAGAGCAGGGTCGATCTTAATAAAAATAACTTTTCCCAATAGTATTATTCCCATATTAAATTCTTACTTAATTAGAAATCGTCTTTATATTAATATATACTGCAAAATAATTTCTCGGATATTATACTTTCGTTAGGTATTTACAATCTTAGACCATTACCATAAAGAAAAAAAAGAAAGAAAAATAAAGATTAAATTTAAGAAAATAAATAAATAAAAATTGTTTAGAATAGAATATAATTTTTATAATACAGTTAATATTATTAAATAAATATTAGAAATTACATTGGGCTATAATATACTAGGTAGTGGGATATTTGATCTGACAACAAAAAGAAAATACTGAATTGTGTTTCATTAGTCAGTCATTAAAAATAAAGACACGAGTGATGTACAATTGGAGCATCTCTGCGTCTTTAGCAGTAAGTATCAGGAATAAACAATTTCGTAATTTGACGAACATTAGAAAAAAAAAATCAAAGCAAAACAAACAAAGAGAGATAGGCACATAAGACGGGGTCAGCGATTGAAAAATACTAATAAAACTCCAGTCGTTTCATTTTCTTTAATCAAAAAATAGTAGGATCGTGTTTGTACTTTTCAGCCCACGTGCTTCCAAAAAAAAACAAATTGTACAAAAATAGTCAACTTGCACCTTTACGCCATTGCCAGGAAGACCCATTTATAGATGTCAGCACTAGTCTATTGTAAATGCAAATTCCTTGCAAGAATGGATCGTACGTCACTAGCAAAACGCAAGGCGTCTAAAACAGGCAACAAATTTAACAGCGCTGTGTCATACGGGTCACTAAACCAGGATTTGATGGGGATGGCATTATCTAGAAGAAATAGTAAAAAAAATTGTTCGAATCAAGGATTATCAAGGGTGTATCCAGGATTTTGGTTCAGGGAGGGGGTATACAAAAAACTTTTATACTTATATTTACTAAGCTTAAAATTAAAATGCTAAGAAATTGGTTAGAAAAGCTTTAGCCAACACTAATCCGTTCCCAAATATTTTCTACTAATACGACGTCTCCGGACACATCTTCCCCGAACTCACTTTATAGATAGGAACATTTTAGTTTCAAGCTTCCGTCTATTCTAACTTGAAAAAAAAACATGCCTCTGATTGAAGAAAATCCGTACTTTGATTGGTCAATCACAAATTTATGTTTGAAAATCAAATATAGTTCAACTTGAGAAAATATGAATGTGATACATAACTGATGTTTTAGTCATGCTCAATTTTAGTTTTATCAAATATATAACAAAAGTGGGACCCAGGCGTTATAAAATAAATTGTATGAGGACTGCACATGGGGTTATGCATGGCACAACTGATACTTCAACAAACAAATAAGTGAAGTACCGGTAACTGGCAAAGACACTAAAAGTGTCTTACTCAAGTTTTATTTTGAAATAGTAATAGTTTTTTATAGCTTTAAATTCAATTCACAGGAATTCAGGAGCCGGGATGTAAATGCAGACATCTGAAATTTAGGACTACTGAAGTATAGAAATATTTTTGTTTCAGAGAACAAAACATCAGCAATGAATTGCTATTGGAACAGAAGATAACCATGGTAAGTAGATGATTAGTTAAGCAAATTATAAAATTAATCGGCAATTTACAATCAAAAAGACAAGTATACCTTGAGAAAGGGAAATTACAGCAATTTTTAAAAAATTCGTGAAATGAACGCTATTGGAGAAGAGGATAACCATGGTAAGTAGACAGGTAGTTAAATAAATTATGAAATTACTCGGCAATTTACCATCATAAAGGTAAATTACGGCCATTCGCCATGAAAAAAAAATCAAATCATTAAATGAGCACTATTAAGACAAAGGATAATCATGGCAAGTAGATCAGTAATTAAACAAATTATGAAATTATTCTGCGATTTACCATTAAAAAGGATGAAAAAGACGCAATTAAAGAAAAAAAGGAGGTTACTTTAAAAAAGAACAATACTCAATATATCAGTTATAGTCAGAACGCATTTTACCAATAGGCTAGAAACCTGATTTCATCTATCATGTTCAGCTTGTTCTCTGTTAGAACCGTCCACACCCGCAGTGGGACAATGGGCTAAAATTTATGTACCAGTGGGCATTTGAATGTAATATTTTACGGTACAAGGAGAAACATTTAATTGCTACAAGGTATTGAACTCATTTAATATGCATTAAGCCTTTAATGTACTATAAGAAGACTGAAGGTTTAATTGTAATTAAATAAATAAAATTAAATCAGTAAAATTCTTTCTATTTTAAATACAATTTGAATACTATAATTTTCATTTTCAATGCTGTAATAACTGGAAAAGATAATATTTGTTATATATTTCGCTTTCAGTGAAGCGGTCTTGGGAAACTATATTACTACTACTAATACTAATAACTTACTGCAGCACCGAGCCGCCTGAGGCCAACACAGCTACGCACGCTCCTCCTCCAACCCAATCTATTCAAGGCCTCCCTCTTTACACCCTCCCAGGAAGTTTCCATTTCCTTTAAGTCTTTATTTATGACATCCTCCCAACCCAGAAAAGGACGACCTGCTTTCCGTGTAGCCCCAGACGGTTGGCCAAGAAGGACAATCTTCGGCAATCTGTCATCCTTCATCTGCAGAACGTGGCCTTGCCATCTCAACCTTTCTATTAGCAAGAAAAAACCTTTTTTATGGTAAACTCGATTCATTTTTCGTACATTTTTCAAGAAATGACAGATCATAGGCTAAAAGCCACGATAGTGGGAGTCTCCCTATGATAGTGAGGTGGGAATTGGATTTCTCGCAAAACTGCCATGTTATAAAAACCCCAACATTGGAAACCAAGTGTTTTTGGACCTGTCGAAGGAAACTCATGCCGTTTTTTTCTTTCAGAAAGCACGAGTTTTGATGCTGGACATCAGGCATCAGAAGATTTAACCACTATATCGGAAGTGCGTCTGAGGTTCGAGTTGAGTGACATTACACCTACGTCCAGCAAACTTCTAGCTTTCTTTCTCTGGCCATGGAAGCACGTTTTCCTTAGCTTGTTTAACAAGTCAGATCGAGTGGTACTTTCTTATAGCAAACTTAGCGAATAATGTGGCCAATGAGTGTTGGTTCAAAGATGATGCGGAAAAGATAGCATCTATTGGCAAGCAGCTCGATACTTCTGCGAAGGCTCGCTTTCTTAACCCGTATGACAGGCAAACTTTGAAGCGGAATTAGGTGAAGCTGTCTGAACTCCCTTCAGTGACACTCGGTTTACTAATTTTTTCAGAGAAGAAAAGCGAGCATCCTGCCCGTTTGCTCGACTTGACAAAGTTTTTGCACGAAACAAGATGGATGTATTTATTTGTCACAGATGACGAGTTAGCAAAGATTGCTGCTGCTAGCCTTAAAAAAGGGGACTATCAGAAGTCAACTGATACAAAGAGACTTAAAAAATCGATAATAAAAAAAATCGAAAAATCGAGTCAAGTACCATACGCGAAAACAAGCCCATGGTATTCATCAGAAGAGGCAGTGGAACAGGAGCAAGCCGCTACTCTCCCTTTGGAAGCATCCCTAAACAAGTCAACAAAGAGGATAAATAAGGAAAGAGGAAAAAGAGAACACAATTGAAGAATAAAATTGTACTCGCTGTGAGGAATCCAAGAATCCACCAAGCAAGCCCAGGAAAATCTGCAGCTCGGCACGGGCTACTGCTGTCTAAGCAGGACAATATTTGTGGCCTAGCCTCCTTTCAGGGGTCATGTCTATTTAAACTTGTTTCAATAGAAATGATCAGGAAGAAATAAAGATCAAAGTATGAAGAATGCAAGAGTCTTGCGACGTTTTTACACGAGAATCACACCAGTTTATGTAAGGAAACTGATTCGATTTTGTCTATGTACACGGGGGACAACCTTTTAGAAATCTATTTGTATGGACCAATTGCCATGGCCTGCTTTAAGGAACTTTTTCTGATTCAATATGCAGTTAACAGACTTTCTGACAAAGTAAGATTCAGGGAAAGAAATGCATCTCAGGCATATTCAAATCTTTGCTTGCTACTTAGAGAAATGATAGAAAGCTGCACAAATGAAAGTAACACGATTGTTGTGAAGTTTAGAAAGCTATTTCTGCAAGCAGTGTTGCGAAACAAAATAAATCCCAAGTGCAAGTCTCGGGAAATCCGGCTTCTCGGTGAATATTTCAAGACACTGAGCTATGTCAATGAGACTATGGGAGCTCGGGGTAGACTTCGTATTCTGCCCTCTCGAGCATGAGTCAATTAATTGATCGAAACTGAAGTAGAAAATGGAACAACAGTCAAACATTCGTTAGCAGCAGCTGATTGCGTTGGGGTAGGCGCAACAGTCAGGAGGTCGAGATTAACCAGATGAGAAAAGCTGGGACGTTGAATGTGGAATACATACACTTAATTAATTGCAACGGCCTATAAGCTGATTTAACACAGTTGCGGCGGTCTTTAAACCGAGCTTAGATTGGCCATGCTTTCCTTTGCCCTGCGTTAGAGCCGAAGGATATTGATCCCATTTTTGTTTTTGTCCACAGCGATTCAAAATCATACTGGATGACATGGTTTGTGAAATCTCAGCTTGAATATTCAGCTGAATTGTACATGTTGAAATAAGAAGCTGACGAATCCAGCCTTTTGCAGCTGCTAGGTAAATTAAAACCAACAATACATAGGCCTATTTCGAACATAAAGACTGACGAAGAACTTGAAGCGAGGGAAAATATTGAAGAACTTCACCACAGATGGAAGTGACAATATGAATGTTGAATCTCAGTGCAGCCATTCAGTAGATCTTGACTCGCAAGATGATTCAGACAAAAGAGAAGAATCGGAAGTTGATTCATCTTCAGCAATTTTAAGGAGATTATAATTCAGCATGCGTAAAATCCATAACGTTCCGGATGAGCATAAAGTTCCTACTTTACAAATAGAATTGGAAGATGTTCTCAAGGGCATTCCGACTGATCCTGAGACATTTTCGAGCATGGTCAGAAAGGAAGTCAAAGATCGAGAAGGGGTTGAACTCCAGAAATTCTGAACTATAGATGAGAATCTCTATCAAGTAGCCCAAAAAGAAATATCGCTATGAAACAAGGACCTTCTTCACCTCCCTCCTCTTCTCGATGCTTTTCATTTACAGTGGGATATATTTAAGACGGTCACGTCCGTTTTTGATGAAGCGCAACTCCGGCAAATGTTGGTCACGGTTGGATATTTCGATGAAAAGGAGTATTCGTTTATCAAGGAAGCTAAAAATGTACAAAGGTCACAGTACTCCTTGTAAGAACTATGGTACAGCCTCCAAGTTGAGATTATTCATTTCTTTGTTACAGAGGAAATCTATATCCTTTACGCTTCCAGCGTCTATTAGCAGACTTTTAGGAATGTTACAGAAAGTTTGAAGGTTGGCGTACTCGACACGGAAAAGTTGACCATCACCTCTCCCTTTGGGGCATTCTTTTCTATAAGTCTGTAATGTCAGCTACGGCTGCATGGGATTCAAAACGAACGGAAAACTGGCATTTGTACATGACTAGCATGAAAACATCTGAGACTGAAGTCCCTGGGTTTTTGCCAAAATTTTAGTTTCAAACGCCCCAACTACCAAGAATCCGTTCTTGAGCATCTGTGTGAAATCGCTTCTTTTTCGCCTTACATGAAAGAAAAGTGTAGGCAAGGAGTAACAAAACTCACCCAGTTTATAGTGTCCTCCCAGTCCTTCCACGTAAAACGGATAATTCTGTCAAGAAAAAAATTGGCATTACGGAACTTAGCAAAAAGTAAAAACGAGACTATGTACCGAAGTTAGGGAAGGATAGTTAAAAGAGGGAGTCATCAGTTTTGCATCCCTACTCCCGTCCCGCAGCTTTTGCCTCTACAAAAGATAAGCCGGTAATCAGGAAGAAGCACGTTCGCCGAGAAATATTGAACGCCACTTGTAAGTTCGTTACTAGTGAAAGTGAGCCTAAAGTTGTGATTTATGATAGAATGCAACTCCTTTTCAGGAATCTTGTCGCAGGAGCTCAGACCCTCGAGGAATACTGCAATGACTTCTTAAATAGATTTATCTTCCCGCTAGCTAATGATCTTCTAGAAGAAATAAGAATATTTGTTCTTGCGTTCGACAAGCCTTGCTACCAATCGGGTGGAAATGCGTTTACTCAGGGAAAGCGTTCTTCTAAGGATGAATTTTCTCGGTTCTTGAAGGTTATTGATACAGACATTAGCGATTCTTTTCTCTGATTAATTCCTTCCAATCAAGACGATAATGGCCTCTCGTGACTTTCACTATAGCCTGATCTACGCTATGTGTCACCATCTTCAGGGGAGGAAAAACGTTATTGTCAGACGTCATGGGATAAAGAACCTGCAAGTCATTGTGGACGGCTATAAACAAGAAAGTGAAGCAATAATTTGAGCCACATAAACTGCTTTCCACGTGTAAAATGAAGGAAACGTCTCAGTCGATCAAAAAATCGAGTTTGCTAACAGTCATGCAGAAGCAGACAATTATTTTCTACATTTGGAGGATTGGTGCCAGTTCGGATACAAAGCGTTTCCGTATTGTCACTATTGATACAGATGTTTTCCTTTTTTTGCTTCTTGTATTCAGAAATATCGATGAAAAGTGCCCTGGCATCAATATTTCCGCTGATTTCCTTGGAAAAGCTTGAAAGCCCCTTTACGTCAAGAATGTCTACGCAATACGTGAAATATTTCAAAAAACTGTCCTTGACAGTCGATTTTATTCGCTTCAGTTTGCACCGGAATCGGTTGTAACCAGTTTCGTGATAGGTGGAGCTATGGATTATATGAATGGCTTTGGAATAGAAAATTCTTTCAAAACCATCGTCGAGCACATTCAAAAGGATTTAATTGCTAGAATACCTGACCGGGGAAATCTCTATTAATAAGGACGCTTACGATGTGTTCGTTAACATGATGTATATAACCAACAATCAACAATTGTTCCCAGAAATTTACTCAAAGCCTGATGCAGATATTAGAAAATGGAAAAGTCCGGGACCTTTATCAAAAATATTATCAAACCAAAAGGAAAAGCTGGACAAGTCAAAGAGGACACTAAGTTCAGCATGTCGTTGAATTTGTGTAAAAAGATTTACGATGCCCCCCTTCTTCCACGTGAAGAAATACGATACAAACTGTGGGTGAAGTTGGATCAGGAAAAGTGGCTACCATCAGAAGCATGTACTTTCCAAAGATTGCTTAGGGATAAGTACATCATTCATATTTGGCAAGACCTATATTTCACCCACCCTGATTCTCTTGATCTTCAAGACTACGGGTTGAAGTCCGATTCCCTTGACTTGAGGGACAACCGGATTGGATATTTACTCTTATTTCAAAGACAGAGATAAGATGCAAGATAACGGATGGCTTCAAATCCAATGAACTCGGTTGCCATATGGGTCTATCTTAATGTCTTTATTGCATCGTATATACAAGTACTCTGTACTTGCTGTGTTTGTATTGGTAAAATCCATTAAAAATTTCAAACAATAATTTCTTCTCTAGTATAGGTTAGTTCGAATGCACAGAGGAATACCATCAGTGCGTTCCGAACCTTAAATGCAGTTAAGTCAACGTAGTTCTCACTAAAGTTCTGTTGAACAGTCCTGAGCGCTAAAAGTTAATGGATCCATATAAGTTTGACAAAATGTTACCTTCTTACTTTAAAAATCATTAATTGTTATTACTCATTTATTTAAAAATGTATTTATTAATATATTATATATATTTATATTCTACTATTTTTATATTACATTACTATGTATTATAATATTATTATTACTCTATCATTATTACATAAAATATTATTATATTTATACTAGCATTTATTACATTAATTCTTGACTGTACTGTTTAGAAATGTATTTAAGGATCAGATCACGCTTATATACTGCAACCGAATTCACAAGATTTTTATGTAAATTGACCAAAAGTGTAGCAACGACAATAGTTCATAAAAGGAAACCCTACTGCCTATTGCTTACGTATAGTATTTGTTATTAGGAAGTAAACAGAAATTTTTCGGAGAGGAGAATTTTCTCTGGGGGAATTTTCGGTGGTGGGATGTGGGGGATGCCCCCTTTTTGCTAAAGTATGACCTTGCATCCCAATCCTTTACGAACAACAACTAAAATCTTTCCAAAATTAATCCTTTTTTTTCAAAATTAAGGTCTTAACGAATTTTCTCAAACTTCTGACTTATCTAGATCGTTTTTTTAGGCGAGAATATCCCAGGGTACCAATTTTTCCGAAAAAATATAGAGCCGTTTTCGAGAAAAAAAATAAGTAAATATACAATTATAGCTCTTTTATAAAGAAAAAATATATATATGCAGGAAATTTAATGGTAGGAAATTTCATTTTTTGTTAAAAAACAAAAACAATATATATGGTAATTTAAGATTTTTGCACGTACTTTTCCTCTTGTCATATGAACAAATGGAATATTTTATTAGCGAGTAATGATGGTGAGGAATGGGGATGGAAAATAAGCTAATCTGTCTTCTGAGCAGAGCCAGAATACGGTAAAATTGCTCTGTTCAGGCATTTTTCGACTATTTTCTGAAATAAACGGAATTTAAAATCCTATAGTCTGATCTTCAAAGAAGACTGTTCATGTACTTACTAGGATAGGCTCTATATGCCCCAGGCGAGTTATCGATTATAAATACACTGGTGAGATCTGGATGTATTAACGAGAGATCTTTTGTATATGATCCAAAATCTTGAGTACAATGTTGTCTATAATAACGTCGTCTTAAAACTCCTCTGTTATTGTCAAGTTTGTCTGCTACGGCAGCGCCATATATTTCCATACTGGCCGTAAATACAACTAATTCATACCATTGAGCTACCTATAAAATGAAAAAGCACAAAAATACAAGGCAATTTGCATGTAAAGTCTAATTTAAGTCTGATCTAGGTAGTGAATGGGCTTTGAAAGTATTTGAAGAGACCATAAATACATGCAGGAATTAAAAGTTTCAACGAAATTGCATAGAAAGCCCCCCCCCCCAATAAAAAACATGGGGAAAGTGCAATAAATGTGTCAGCACTCAGTCGTCTAGGCCTAGAAATTATCTTCATTTTGATGTGTAACCACACTAAATGCTTCCTCCTATAGACTTGCCTTAGACCTTAGATCCTGCTGTGCCGCCAGAGGCACACAGGGCATCCACAAAGACCCCCAGTCGTCCCGCACGTGCGCCAGTGCCAAAACATATTCCCATTGGGGTCGTATAGTCGTGTGAATATTTGTCAGGTCCCGTCTATATCTGTGACACAAGGTGTCTTTTGGTCGACCTCTCCTATGGTTTCCCTGAGAGTGCCATTCGTAGATCTGTCTTGGGATCATATCGTCCTTCGTACGGATCACGTGTCCAAGGTGGGGATCACGCCACCTTCGTTGCCGAATGACATACATAATCATGGGCTGGCCTGAGATGGATCGGACTTTCTAGTTTGTGACGTGATCTCTCCAGTCGATATTCAGAATCCTCTGAAGGCAATTGTTTTCAAAGACAAGAATCCTTCTCTCTTGTTGTTGAATTGAATTCCAGCACTCACTGCTGTAGAGGAGTCCGGAAAGGACATTGCTATTAAATAGTCTCATTTTTAATTTTGTAGAATACTTTTTCGATCGCCATTGTGGTTTTAGTCGGTTAAAAGCTCCACTGGCTTGCCCTATCCTCAACTGTACTTCCCGCTCACTTGACCCCGAATTTTCCAGCATGTTGCTGAGGTACCTGAGCTCTACGACCTGCTGGACGGTTGAATCTTCACAATTTATGTTCAGAGGGTAATTAGTTGTTGCTATGCTCTTTGTCTTCTCTGTGTTAATCTTGAGCCCAAGTCGGCCAGCATTTTCACGGATAGTATTGAGGAGATCCTGGAGATTGGTCTTGTTATTTTCCATCAAGGCAATATCGTCAGCAAAATCCAGATCGGCTAGATGCTTGCCTTCTCCAATTGGGATGCCAAACCCTGTACAATCAAGGAGTATGTGGTCGACAACAAGAACAAAGAAGAACGGAGAAAGAACACAACCTTGTTTTACGCCGGATATGATACGGAAATATCTAGTTTTTCCTTCTTGGGTTCAAACAGAGCATTCTGTGTCTTCATATAATGCAACAATTAGGGCCACTATTTTATAAGGATTTTTTTAAAGTTTTTCTTTTTTTTTAGTTTTTTTTTCTTTCTTAGTTTTTTTTAGTTTTTATCTTTTTAGTTTTTTTTACCTTTTTTATTTTTTTCTTCTTTTTTTAGTTTTCTTTTTTTCTTTATTTTTTAGGTTTTTCCTTTTTTTATAGAAGATAGTGTAACAGACCGACAGTACATTTTTATTTATATAAATTCCATAGTATTGCAAGATTTTCCATAGCGAGTCTTGGTCGATGGAGTCGAAGGCTTTCTCCAAGTCCACGAAAATCAGGTACATTTTTTCTCGCCATTCATTGCATCATTCATTAAGCGCAATAGATAGGAGACTGATGACCTTCCAGTTGTCACAATTTGTTGCGTCTTCTTTCTTGAAAAGTTTGATGAGTGTACCTTTTGTCCAATCGTTGGGTACCTTTTCAAGCTTCCAGATGCTACCAAAAAGTTTAAGCCACACATCCATACAGGTATTTAGTGATATTTCGATCATTTTGGCTGTTATTCTGTCAGTTCCGACTGCTCTACCATTCTTAAGCTTGCGGAATGCCTGCCGAACTTCTACAACGCAAGGTGACCAACCCCTACTCCCGTCCCCATACTCGAAGAGTAATAGTCGAAATTACTAATTTTCACGTTAGACTTTATAAAAAAAAGAACATACACAAAAAAAAATCTAATGACAGAAAGCCATATGGATTTAATTAGGCCAAGGTTTATTTGTCTAGACTGTACATGTGTATTTGACTAAGCCTAAGAAGAGACAAGCTGGATAAATTTAACTTCTATACTCCTGTATTATAAATTGACTGGTCATTACATCTCAAAAAGTCTAGTTTCGATTACACTCTATCGGTTTTGGTCAATGTTGAACATCAAGCACATTGAGGATCATTGAGAATACCTTTATTCTCTAATACCTTTCAATCCTGTTTCAATCTCACCTTTTCAATCTCTTGTATAACTCAGAAAGCGAGTTTTAAATATATTTTCATCCTTTTGAACTTTATGGATTATACTTTTGAAGTGAGATATGCTCAATTCTATACAAAACCTTATGGTACAATGTGCACGATGTGTAAATTTTGAACAATAGCAATAAGCCCTATGGCTTGGAACCAACTGACATTTTTGTTGACTTAGTTCAAGACCACCTCCTTCCACCTCGTAGTGACCAAATTTAACCCCTTCACTGGAAAAACAAGTTCTGGATAACCATTAGACAGACACTGTATATTGTGTATCTTAATCAAGAATTTAGATGAGACATTTGACCTTTACTTAAAAAACAGTTTTTCTTCTAATTCTTTTTTCAATTATTTAAATCTCACTTTATTAAGAACACATTTCTCGCTATTATTTATTAAACTTCATATTTCTTACTGTGTCCAAGAAAAAGTCCACATGAGGCCTCTTATGAACAAAGAACCTTACAGGATGCCTGTCAATTGTTACTCTAAGCACAAAATCAGGAGGAGTTCCTGGCTTAACAATTTGTCTCATCACTCCATCGTGGTGTGAGTGAATTAATGTTTCATCCAAATCTAAAATTAAAATCTTCTTTTTCACAAGCCCTGAAAAAAATTAGCATAAATTAATTATAATTTGAATACACCATACTTTCACACAGAGATTATGGTACCTAATATTGGATTGACCCCCCTCCCCCCCCAAAAAAAAACCTTGAAAATTACCCTCCTCCCCCAAAAAATGTCCGACTTTTAAAAACGTAACAAAATAGATACCCCTCCTCCCTGAACAAAAATCCTGGGTATGTCCTTGATGAGTGGCTTTGTTTATAATATGGTATGTTTTTAAAAGATCAAGTTCTAATTTTTCGGATCTTCAGCAGTTCTTATTCCCTGGAAGCCATAAATAAAATACAGAGAGAAACCTTTCAGATATGATCAAAGTATATTGAGGTGATGCTGTGTGGTGTACAGCAGGAACAGGTGTTTTCACACCTCACCTGGCATCTGAAATTCAGGGTTCTAAGGGATTATTTTACATTGAGCATCCCATATTCACAGCAATTAAGCTTGCACAGTCACTTAACTGACCCTCACCCCAAGCCAAAGGACTGGCAACATCAGGATTATAGCCCCAGCCAAAAGACATAAGATTAAAAGCCCAGCATGTCATTCACTCAATTAAGGTGGCTCCAAGATTGAGGCATAATCCCAGTAATACAACACATTGTATTGTTTCAATAGCAAAAATTAGATTATATGTAATTACAGCTATAATAAAGTTTGGGGAGAGATAAGGGCGTTGATTCATTTCTGTTAATTTGACATAAAACAGATGCAAATTTGCTCACACCTTTTCTAAATTTTTCAGACAATGAACCTTGTTTTCAACAGCATTAACAAATTAGTTATTCACTAAAAAAAAATCAATATAAAACACAACTTTGTATTTTGCCTCATATTTAATATGCTTCAAAAACTTACATATCATTAAAAGCAGCATAACAAAACTAGACATGAATTGTGAGCATTTCTATCTATGTGACTCAGTAAAAAGACTAACAATTATTTTCACCTTGCTCTTTTTCCATAGAGACAGGAATTCTAAATTTCTTCATAGGATACAAAATGGCAAGTAACTTTATACAAATACTCATTAAAAGCATAATTCAGAGGAGCATTTTCTGATATTTACATTTATATATTCTTACTTCAAGCTTTCATATTACAAGTTCAAAAAAAAATGTTGGGACATCAATTAGATGAACCAGGTTCTGGCTTTTTCAAACTAAAAATGAATAATTACCATTCAGCAGAGCTTCTTAGTTGTTTTTTTAACTTGTCCATTCTTACTTCAATGCTTGTATGCTATATGATAAAATAATAGTATGCACCTACATGAATCAACAACTTGATCAAATGAACTAAGGACAATTTTCTTTTTTTTAACAAGAAAATATAGCTTTCAGAGATTAAGTTCTAGATTTTCAAATCAATAGAGGTTTTAACTTACCCAGTCTGTGCTTTGACAAGGGTGATAAATGATAACTTTCGTATTTGACACTTTGATGCTGAATGAGCTAGAAAGAGAAACTTTTGTTATGCCAATAGAAGTTAAATAAAATACATAAAGATTGCTTAGTTGCACTAATCAATACTTCAGTATACTCAGCTAAATAAAAGATTAGACTGCACTCCCCCTACCCCCCTTATTGATAATATACATTTACTTTTCCAGGTGTTTGCTTGTATATCTAGCATATTGGAGAGTTTTCTGTGTGGTACTGTTTCTTCAATTTTAAAGTGAGAAAAATTACATTTAGGTTGCTCTTTTTACCAACCAATAACTGTCTCTTCACTTTGAGTTAACTTTTTTAATAAGTATTGTAACTAATAACATGTGTGATGAAGACAACAAGTTTGGTTTTCATCCCAGAGTAGGTTGTCAGCATGCACATTGTGTATGATCTTCTTTCCTTCTTGAAAATTCTTCTAAGGGAAAATGTATTGATCTTTATCTTTTAGATCTATCAAAAGCATTAGATGATGTATGTCTTAGTCAGTTTTTTTTTCTGTTCTTCATTTAATGGTGTCAGTCTTTCTGTTATATTACTTCTTCATTATTGGTTTTCTAATTATTTACTTTGGTTGAAATTGGTGTAAACAACTATTATTAGTGTGAAAACAGGATTGAGGCAAGGTGGTGTTTTATCTTTCATCCTATTTAACACATGTATTTCCAGGTGCTGGCTAATGTTTTGGCAGCTTATGTATATGGTTTTTCTGATGTTTCATTTTTTCTCAATGGTGATGACTTGCTTTTTAAGAGCTATATTAAAACTAATCATTCTAATATGGTTTCTCTTGTTACTACTTCTATGTAGGCCTTTTTTTAACATAGATGAATGTGAATTTCTTTCTTTTGGCAAAATTTCTAGTAAAACATAGTTTGAACAGGCTCTACTTAACTCTCAAATATCATTCATTTATATTGCTTCTGATATTTTCCACCTTCTTAAGCAAAAATAATTTTAAAAATCTTGATTAATTATTTAAAATTTTGTAAATTTTTGTTGTTTCTTGCGCCTTGGACAGAGATCTTGCTTCTTATTAGGAAATTTCTTGGTCCTAATTTGACCTTGAATTACCTTAAATTGCAGCTTGGAGCAAATCTAAGGATTTTCCATCTTTGTAATGCTCTGTTATGACTTCTGTGGGTTGTTTGATGCAGTTGCTTGCTACATTTGGGTTGAAGACTCAACATCTTCCCAGCTGTACAGAAACTCTTACTGTAGTCATTCTTTGTCAATATTTTGCTTGAATGCACCCACTGAACCAGCAGCTACTGTATCTTCAGAGAGTTGATTCCACAAGTTTGTTACTCACTGGCTGAAGCAATGGCTTCTTTCTTGGATTAAGGAGCGTTTCTTGAAGATTTTCTTGGAATGCCCTCTTGTCACTGAACGTTCCAGGGAGGGGGGGGGAGACCAGGGGGGATATTTTTAAAATAATTTTGTGGGCCATAGTCAAGTTACCATTTTTTCTCTGGTATGTGAGAGTAGGAAGCTTCAAGTGATGTAAACGCTCTTTGTATGGCATTTGTTTGAGGTCTTTGACCATTTTGGTTGCTCTTCATTGTACTCTGTCTTGTATTTCTTCGTCCTTCTTGAAACAGGGTGATGCCATTCCAACCTCAGGTGTGGGCAAACTAGTGCCTTGTAGAGCTTCATAAACACACATGGGTGTCTTCTAGAGACAGTTCTTTTGATCATTCCCAGACATTGGAGGGCATATAACAATACAGATTTTGCATGGGTGCTGTAAGTTGATGACCAGCAATGACTCCAAGATCTCTTTCTTCAGAGACTGCAAAAAAGGGGTTACCTTGGAGATGGTACTGCTGATGTGTATTATGACTGCCAAAGTGAATTACATGCCATATATCAGCATTGAAAGAGAGGAGGCATGCATCAGCCCCCATGTATCAAGTCCCAAGAACGTCAAGATCCTTTTGGATACATTGCAGGTCAGAGGGTGTAGCTGCTTTACAACAAGTTTTGAATTGCCAGCATAAACAGTGAGGAAGTTCAAGAGAAGATAGGGTGTATCATTTATATAGAAATTGAAGAGACTTGGCCCAAGAATGGCCCTTTTGGAAATACGGCTCAAAATAATTGTAGATGAGGAGAAATGAGGGACACCTTGAGAGTCATGAACTCTTACAACTTGTGTTCTTTCTGGAAGGAGACTCATTATCCACTAGACAGTAACATCATTAACAGCTGCTGCTTTTAGTTTGGTGATGAGGAATTCGTAACAAACCCAGTCAAATGGTTTTAAGAGGTCCCAGAGCACCATGTCAACAGGAAAATCTTTATCAAACAATGATATAACATAATCATATGTTTTTATTAGATGAGTATCAATAGATCTTAAAGATCTGAAGCTATATTGAATGGAAGTGAGAAAGTTGTTAATTTCCAAGTGCTGAATTAGAGCTATGTTGACAAATCTCTCAAGCACCTTTGCAACTGCAGAAATGATGCTGATGAGATGGTAATTTTCTGCATGATCGTTGGGGCATTTTTTTTTGTGGATTGGTGTGCTATAGGATGTTTTTCAATCCAACAGTAGTTCTCCATTTTGTAGGGAAAGCTAAAAGAGTCTACACAGGGGAGAAATGAGAACATTTCAGCATCCCTTGAGGAGCCTTGTGTGTATCCCAACTGATCCTTTGAATTTTTCAACATCAAGTTTATCAAGGCTAGTAACACCATTTCTTCAGTAATTGACTATTTTGGCATTGGGTCAGATATTAAATTAGATGGTACTGTAGGGATAGTTGGACAAAATTGGATGAAGGCAGAGGCAAACTGAGCATTCAACAAATTAGCCTTATCTACTGACAATGAGTGGAGGTTGAGTGGATTATGTTTGAGGTTGGGAATGGTGTGACAGCTAGAATTTTTAGTAGAAACATGTCTCAAGAAAGATTTGGGATTTGCCTCGATATATGTGGCAAGCTTCTCCTCATGTTGAGACTTCAGTTCCCCAACTGAATTAGAGGCAAGGTTCTAAGCCATCAAATACCTCTGCCAACTTTCTTGTGTTTTCTCCTTGTTATACCTTTTCCAGGCTCTGGCTTCCCTGTTGATTATTCTTTTTGCATCCTTTGTGAGAAATGGACGTGTTTTTGACTGTTTTTGGCATAGGGCAGAGGAGTGCTTTTTCTCAATTGATAGGAGGACTTCCCTAATATTTGTCCATGATATGTTGATATCACAAATGATTAGTTCTGACCAATTTACTGAGGCTAGTTCCTCCTGTATTGCTTGATAGTCAATAAAGTTTGACAACAAAGATTTAGGTTGCAGACAATTATGACAATAGTATAATCACTGCACAGATTGATCTAAAACATAGCTTCCTTTTGTATTTCTCTGCATAATAACCTTATTAGATTCTTTCATTTGTGATTTTTTTTTTTTCCTCTTTTTTATGCTCCTTTTTTTTTCTTTTTTTGAGTGTTACTTGGTATTATACTATTGAATAGTGCAGGTGAGAAATATATAACATTAACAATAGTAATAGGCAGTTTCCTACTCTTAAAGTGTATTATTACTTATTAGCAAAGGGGTCAATCCACAAAACTTAAGGGGGGGAGGCATTTTTCATTTTTTTAAACCTAGGGGAGCAATGTTTCTTCTTTTCTTATGTTCTTCAATATAAATCTCCAAAAATTAGTTTTCAATGAAAATACCTGAAGAGGAGGTTTTAAAATGTAGAGCAGCAAAAACTGATGAACCTGTTTTCCACGGGGAAGGTATTCCCCCTCCTTACTGGTGCAAATGATTGTAATAGAACAAGAGCTAAATTATATGTTAGTTGGGGACCTACTAATTGCAGGTGACTTCAACCAGCCAAACATAATCTGGAAAGACCAGTTTCCCTATGTCTCTTCTAGTCCTACAAGTCCCATCATTGACATTATTCATAACGTCCTTCTCTGTCAAATTGTCAACCAGCCAACACGTTTCAGGGATGGCCAGCAGCCTGGCCTTCTCAACTTGGTATTTCCAGAGACCAGAAGCGCTTCTGTTCATTTCGTGCATGCCCCCAATTAGAAATAATAACCATGTTGTCATAGATACTAGAACAACGTTCCCCAGAACAACAAATCGCTACATCAAGAAGACCTTCATTAATTATGAGAATATTCAAATGGATCTTGACAGCGTTGCATTGGATGATGTCTTATCTGGCTCTCTAGAACAGCAATGGCAGTGCTTCAAAAAACTACTAATCAACGATACGAATCAGTACACTTCAAGTAAACTTGTCCCAAAACTATAAACACTTCCAGTAATGACAAGAAATATTAAGAGGGAAATCAACCATAAAAGCAGATATTGGAAAAAAAATAAACTGCACCAATCACCTGATTACAGAGAGAAGTATAGGAATAGCCAGAATAAACTTAAAACTTGATGCAGGCCTTGCATATGAACTTTGAATCTTAACTTGCTTATGAAGGCAAGACTAACCCAAAAACGTTTTAGCAGTATGTCTCTAGCCAAGACCACAATAGACAAATGTATTAAAAAACTGATAATCAAGGAAGATGGAGAAGTTACAGAAACTAATAAACTTGCTAATTTACTGAAACAGAGATTTGTATCAGTTTTCACCACTGAGCCTGATGGCCCTTTACCTTCCCCACCATACTACAATGTAAAAGCATCAATGAAAAGTACCATGGTATCATATGCAGATGTCCTCATAGGTTTACAAAGAAATTACTACTAAAAGAAATTGCAGAAGTGGTAGCAGATCCTCTCACAAGAATCTTTCAGACATCACTTACCACTAGAGAGCTCCCAGCAGACTAGAAAGCAGCCAACATAACTCCAGTATTCAAAAAAGGTGACTGCACCAAGCCTGAGAGTTATCAACCTATCAGCCTAACCTCAGTTGTGGTCAAGATGCTTGAATGCATAGTCAATGATTCATTGCTTGAACATTTAACCACAAACAAGATCTTGTCACCCAAGCAGCATGGATTCCAGTCAGGAAAATCAATCAAAACAAACTTGTTGGAATCATGCAAACAAATTATAATCCTGATTGACCAAGGACACCCAGTTGACCTACTGCTACTAGACTTTGCTATGGCTTTTGACAAAGTGCCACAAAGTCAACTGCACTCAAAATTATCAATTTTAAATCTAATCACTAACATATGGGACCATCTAGTGAAAAGAGAAGAAAAAAGGGACCTTGATGTGATCATTGATGAGGGGTTGAGGTTCCATAGCCATGTCCAGCATGTTGCCTCCCAAGCAAACTCCATCCTTGTGCTATTACAAAAGGACCATCAGTAGCCAAGAGGCAATAATATTCATAAAACTTTTTTAAGGCTCTGGTTAGACACCATCTTGATTTTGGCATCTGCCTGGCTGGTAATTCTTACTTGCAAGATGTTAGGCTTATCAAAAATATTAAGAGACAAGCAACAAAGTGCGTGAAAAGCCTAAAATCAGCTTCATACAAGGAACATCTCAAGCCAACTACCCTTGTCTACAGACACATGCATAGTGATATGACACTGACTTATAAACACTAAAAGAAAAACTCCACCATCTTCAAGCACAACCACAGTACTAGCCATCCTCTCACAAGAGGACATTCAAAGAAGCTACCAAAATTAAGCTCCAGATAAAGAATTTGTCAAATATATTTTTCATGAAGAGTAATTAACCACTGGAATGAATTGAAGGGATCTACTATCAATGATCCTTCTATCCAGTCTTTCAAGCATCAACTTGACAAGGAGTGGGAGAAGAAGCAGTGGAGGTTTGACTGCAAATCATCAAGTCAAGTGCACTACAAGTCTGGAGGACCTTAAAGCTCCAAAATAGATTAAGATGATTATAGTAGTTTGTTTCTTTCTGCTACTTTGTGTAACTGGCTTCTTTTTTTTATCAAATCTTGACTGTGTTCTTGCATCAAATCAGATAAACAGAACTATTTAAGGATGGATTACATTTGGAAAACTTTGTGGACTCTTATAGTGTAAATTCATTATTATGTAAGATCTTTTAGAAGATGGTGTATATTCTGGTAGTTTTGCCTGATTTAATAGCTCACTATCTAGTAGTGATTTTTACCAGGACAAATATAAGAGTCCTAGGTTTAGTTCTGAAATATTAACTGTATTAGTTGTGTAACTCTATATTGTTTATTACTGGTATTTATGTGTCTAAGTGAAAGCTTTCTGTGTTGTGATAATAATAAATAAACAAATAAACATCTTAGAAATCACTGTGCCAAGGCTGGAAGTCTAAGAAAGCAAACTTTAAAAAAAAATCTATTTAGTGAAATAGAATTATATCGACTGCAAGGCTTGTCTCTTTCTTGCAAGTTAGGATAATATCTTCTCATAAATTCTGGTTCTAAAGGTATGTCTATCTCTTAGCTACCTCATTAAAGAGTTAATTGGAAAAAATACTGTACAAATTAGATATATTCAATGAATTTTCAATAGTGCAACTCTTTTTTTCCTGCTACTAGCTTGCCATTAAATCAATAATAAGAAGAGTCATGCTATTGAGAGGGATCATCTGTTAAAATGTATTGAGTGGGACTTAGACTACTTTTGGGTAATATATTTGCACATTAGGGAAGTGGAGTGAGGGGGTAAAGTAAAGCTGTCTGTATATAGGAACAATAAAAGCAGGTATTTTAGAATGTTTTAAAGTAAAGAGCCTAGACTAGTTCCAAAAATTCTGGTGTTTCCTTAGGGAGAATAGAAGTGCTAAACTATTACAAGAAAAGCTTATCCACTGTATAGCCCATATTATATATTAATCATGCCATACAATCAAAAAGAGACCAATCCTCTTCTTTCAACACGTGTACCTGTAAATTGAACTGAATATGACAAAATCAAGAAATGAACAAATGCATGGGAAATATATAATTTGAGCTATATATTTGCGCATTAAGACAGGAGGGATTGGGAGTAAAGTATAGTATGACTCTAGTCAAAATTAGTTAACTAAAAGCATACTGCATAGCCTATTATGAATTAAAAATTGTTTTCCCAACATGTTTCCTTCTCTGTAAATATTTTGCTGTTCATATTGTTGACTTACGAATAATGCAAATATACCACTCAATGCCTTTTTATGCTTTTACCTTAAACTGCAGCTTGGAACAATCTAAGGATTTTCTCCTTGTAGGCTCTTTGAAGAATTAAAGATGAGTTGAAGACTCATAGGCTGCCAAATCATACTTCCACTCAACATCACCCCATTCAGCATTCACTCTTGATTTGAAAGTGTCAAGACATGTTGCAGAGACAGCATATTCTGACAGTCTATTCCAAAGGCTGGTGATTCTGTTTGAAAAGAACTGATCTCTCTGGTAGAGTCTGTATGACATCTTAAACATTTTCTTTGGGTGACATCTGGTAGAAGAGGCAGCAGCAAACAAGAATAAATCAGGGACAATGTTTGAAGGCCATCATGACATCCCTGTGTTTGCACCCATATGTTAGGCTTGGTAGTTTGAGGGAACAGAGATGTCCACACTAGGGGACTGCTTGGAATTTGCTAATCAACTTTGTTGCTCACCTCTGGACTGCTTCTAGGATGAATTTGTCTTTTTTGTAAAATGGGAGATGCAAGTGTCATGCCAACTTCAAGTTTAGGTTGAACTTAACTTGAATCTGGATAACCTTCCTAGACTCTGGTTAGCTGATGAAGCAGCAATAGCAGCATGAGAATCAAATTTAAGTTTCTCATCAACCAAAACACCCAGATCTCTATCCTTGGGAAAAGCCTCAAGTGGTAGGTCATTGAGAGTGTACCCAAAACGTAAGTTATTTTTTCCAAAATGAAGGACATGACATTTAAATGTGTTGAAGCTCAATAGCCAGGCATTTATCCAATTATTAAGCTCATTTATATCACCTTGAAAAACATCTCCATCAGGTTGGTTTCTGACACCAATAATTTTGGAATCATCTGCATATAAAGTTAAATATTTGTGTACTAAACTAGGGGCATCATTAACAAAAATATTGAAGAGGGTAGGGCCAAGGATAGTACATTGCAGCATACCACTCTTGACTAGTGAATTGGAATAAAGCAACATTCCATGAGATGTGAATATTCTGACCTGTTGAGTCCTTTCAGCAAGAAATGCCTTAATCCAGCCAACAACTCGGTTGTTTATTTTTCCAGCATGTAACTTGACAATCAGTCTCATGTGGCAGACCCTATCAAAGGCTTTGTTTAGGTCAAAGATGGAAACATCAACAGGAATTCCCTTATCTATTAGATCTGTAGATTCCCTTATAGTAGATCTATAAGATTGAAAGAATGCAGTAAATCTGAGTCAACAGTTCTACCAATTTGGAAACCATGTTGAGAATGTGAAGGATGCCATTCTTTTCAAGGTGTTTAATAATAGCATCATCAACTATTCCTTCAATCACTTTGACAACAGAAGAGGTAATACTGATTGGCCTGTAGTTTGCAGCAGAATTTCTTTTATGTATGCTTTTCTCCAATCCACCAGAAGTTGTGCAGCTTTGAATGAATTTTAGAAGATTACAGCTAGTGGTGTAGCTAGGATATCTTTAGTATATTTGAGAAGCCAAGGATGAATATTGTCAAGACCCTCAGTTTTATTAACATTAGTGGAAGCAAGTTTCTTATTCACCATGCATTCAGTTACTTCAATATCTGGCATAGCAGTAGTGATAGGGTAAGAAGAGAGTGCAGGGGGTGGGACATCCCGACCATGAAGAAATACTGAGGAAAATTGTTTGTTCAAGACTTCTGCTTTACTTTCAGGTGTGGATATCACATGTCCATTTTCCCATAAATCTGGAACCATGTGTCTGGCTGGTTTTTTAGTTGATGCATGCCTACAAAAGAGTTTGGGATTTACCTTGATTTGTTGAGCCAGTTTATTTTTGTAATTTGATTTCAATTTTTTAATGTTATTTCTAACAAGATTTCTAGCTACCTGGTATCTTTCAGTTATAGGATTGTATATCCTATATTAAAGTCCTATCTTTGCAATACTTCTTCCATGCTTTGGATTTTCTTTGGTGAGATTATGAATAAAAGGAATTAGATTTGGCAGTGTTTTAGGCTGTCTAATCATCCTGATGCTAGTATGTCTCAATTCAGCACTAAGTAATAAAGTTCTGAAGATATGCCAAGAAGTCTTGAGATCATCATCTGTGGTAAGCTAGCTAGGCTCCAGTTAATAAATGGTAAATCTCTATGTGATCAATAAATCAGCAACACTTATAAGTAGTTTGTTTGCTGTGAATATTAATTGTAGAGAGAATTTTAACATGGCCACTTTTTCCAAGGGGGGGGGACAGATAATCATTACTTATCAATATCTCAGGACTAGAAACAAAAACTAGGTCAAGAAGGATGGACTCTAATCACTACAAATTCTTGTAGGCTCATTCATAGTTTGGTATGGATAACTGTTTGATAGACAAGATGCAAAGGGAGAGCCTGTAGTTTGTGTTTTTGATGACCTGTATCAATCAATCCATACAATTTCTGGCAGGTTGAAATCATCAACTATAGTTGTCTCAAAAGATTTAATTTTTAAGATATCAGACACTACTTCCATAGGGGCATTTTCACTAATAATCTGGCTTGGAGAACAAGGGCTACAATATGCATATCCAAAGCATATTATATTATTGTCAGTAGTTATAGTTAACTGCACTGTTTCAATCCAAGGTCTATAATTGTTTGTGGGAATAATAGTATCCACCTACAGCGGCTCCCTAACAAAAATAGCCACTCCTCTCCTACAATCAGGGTCCAATAAATTTAAAAGAAAGTTTATAACCATTGGTTCTGATGTTAGAATTTGGTATTGCTAAATTTGAGGCACACTTCCACAATTGCAAGTATATCAGCTTGTTCTTTTAAAAGAACAAAGGCAG
Organism: Artemia franciscana; assembly: GCF_032884065.1. Lineage (NCBI taxonomy): Eukaryota > Metazoa > Arthropoda > Branchiopoda > Anostraca > Artemiidae > Artemia > Artemia franciscana. The sequence continues at coordinate 42,933,379 of NC_088867.1, forward strand.
TCTTGTTCTATTTATTTGAAGCTATTTATAGGTGTGTGGAAGGAGCCAAAGGACAAAATAGGAGTTCCATTTGTGATGGACTTGAAGGATGGTTCAAAAGTTCATTAATACTTAACAGGTCTTTACTATCTACTATATAGCAATTCACACATCTTACAGGGCTGGCAGAAGGGGCATCTAATAGTCCATGGCCTGGTGGGAATACCCTCCACCTGGATGGATCAAGTTTTTTGCAATAATCTTCCTGCAGTTAATAGCCAGGTTTGGCTCACCTAGCTCAGTTTGGCACCTGAGTTTAGCAGCCAAGGATTTTCTTTTTTCCTGGTCTTCCCAAGATGCATCTGCCCTAAACTGAATTTCTTGTCAGAGTTCATATAATCTTTGTAAGATACATTTTTTTAATGTCTAGGTTTTGGACAGAGAAAAGGATATGAGGGCAGCAAACTTGGGGCAGATTCTTGGTGACTGAAACCTGCCTGTCTGATGGGTTACTGGGTGGTTAAAGCAATTATTATATTCAGAAAGAGCATAAAAGATGGGATTTAGTGGTATGTTCAATTTGGTAAAATTCTAGTTTATTGACTTTTGGCTATCTTGGAAAGGGGTTAGGCTAGGAAAATGAAACTTTCAGGCATTGGCCTAAAGGCTAAAGTATATCAAGGGAAGGTATTTTGAAGTACCTACCTCTACTCCTTCTACCTCTAGAGGGTCCTGACCTTTAAAAATATGTATGTTATCAAAGCGAAACCTTGCAAAATAGATCTTCAGCTTGAATGAAGTACAACAAAATTATTTTCAGCTTCACAACTTTGCTCAATCCTAATTTATAAGGTTTTAAAGATATGCAAATACATTTCCTAAATTTTCCTTGAATGAAGAACAACAAAATAGTTTTTAGCTTCACAACTTTACTCAATCCCAATTTATAAGGTCTTAAAGATATGTAAATACATTTCCTAAATTTTGAAAAAAACATTGATATGGCTCAGAATTCTACTCAAATAACAGGAATTCAATAACAAATAACAAGAATCAGAACTAAAGGCAGAGAAAAAGCAACTGGTAACTGAAAATTAAGGTAAAATGTTGTTTTGTCAAAATTTCAATAGGTATAGACCTGTCATGTAGGCAAATTTCAGGGCTCTCTAGAGGGAGAAGGAGTGGAGGTGGGTACTTCAAATTACCTTCCTGGGATATACTTTAGCCTGTAGACCCATCTCTGAAAGTTTCATTTTCCTAACCTAACCTCTTTCTAAGATAGCCAAAAGTCAATAAACTAGATTTTTGCCTTCAATTTATTTGTAGACCAAGGTCACTAACATGAACAAAAATATTTACCTCCTCAATAGCCCCTAATGGTAAATATATGACTGTTCATATTATTGACTTGCCAAAAAGTGAACATACCACTTGATGCCTTTTTATGCTCTTTATGAATAGCCTAGCCTATAATAATTGCTTCTATCACAAATTCAAATTTAAGCACTTTTTGAGCTTACTAAATCCAACCTAACCTTATTATAAATAATTTTGGCACTGAGAAAATGTAGTATTATTTTGTCAAAATGACACTGAGAAAACAGTATTATTTTGTTGAAAAAAACTGACAGCTCAAAATTTAATTGAAAATTAGTCATTTTCAAGAGCTAAAAAATCACTTAAATTTGAATTTGTGATAGAAGCAATTATTATATTTGTAGAGAGCATAAAAAAAGCATCAAGTGGTAGCCTATGTTCACTTTATTGGTAAGTCAATAATATGAACAATCATATATTTACCCCTCTAATCTAGGCTTATGCCTAAACTACTTTCCCAGATAGCAATAAGCTCCTCAAAATGAGCTTAACCTACTTAAGAAAAGGAGTTTATTACCCAAGAAGCAATATTTCCCCAGGCTTCTACAGGATTTGAGGGGATGGTTGTAAAGGCTACAAACCTTAATCATAAAAATTAAACCCATACTTTTCTCATTTGCTTTTTGACCAAAAAGCACAAAAAGGCCCAGATCTTGGATGCAAACACCAAGAGTGACCTAAAACCCATATCACAGTTTCCCTTCATTTGATATAATTTTAAATTTTCATGTCTTTGCCATTTCTGATGACAATGATGCACAATTATTCAGCGTTGCCAACGTTCATAAACTATAAGATCTGTCAGACAGATTTAAGGGTCACTCAACAGATAAGGGTCACTATGTGCATTTTAGGAGTATTTTTAAATTCTTCCCTACTGGACCTCTTCTATCCATTTTTTAAATTTCTGAACTGAGATTATCTCCGTCCTTTTAATCTATGGCGTACTTTTTTTTAATTTTCCTTGAGCAAAAACACATGCAGGCAGGATTATCGCTGGTTTTGCTATTTATTCTAGAGTTCAATTCTAATAATTTATTGCGAATCTTATCACAATTTGTGAATTTTATCTGATCGTAAAATTTTGCAAAGGCTCACGTCTATTCTTTTTTTTTCTTTTAGTTCTCGAAGCCGCGGCCATAACCCAATATTTGCCACCAAAAATATTTTAGCGACCCACTGCCACAATCACTTGAGCACACCGCCATCAAGGCTTGATGGTGGTGGGCCGGTGGGAATTCTTTGCAGCGAGTTAGCTCTTGAGATTTATTGTTGAATTAAGGGACAAATACTAAGCAAAATCCGTTATTTAATGTTACACTCAAAAATTCTTGATTCCCTTCAAAATGTTTTTGAATTTATTCGTCAACAACGAACTTTATCTATTTACTTGTTCTAGTAACAATCATCAATTTTGACACAATATCAGCCAATCAATCACTAAGAGTTAGATTCAGTGATATATCCATTTGACATCAAGTAGATCATTGGTGAAAATTCGTCTTTTTAGCTGATCCAAGGATAATAGCTCTTATTTCAATTAATCTAACGAGCAAATTCTTATTTCGAAAAAAATTCATAGAAATTTTGAAAAATAGCCTGGTAAACCTCAAAAATAACTTCAGATAAAATAAGAAGTACGGCACTGGAATTGTTGCGGTTGTAACCTTTTTTAAAAGAATTACAGCCCCCACATTGAACGACAAGGGAAATCCCTTTTGAAGGAAAAACAACGATAGGTCTGCTTCTTTTTTTTCCAGGGATGATTTTGCCGAGCCAGTCGTAGCAGAGTGTTGGGAGAGGGCTTATTTTAAAGGGAAGTGTCATATCTAGTGTTTTTTTTTAAGTAAGAAAATAGATCGTGCCAAAGCAAGGTGGCATTTCTGCCGTTGTTTGCCACAAAACATAAATTTTCTCCCAGATAGTGGTTAATAATGCCGGGGAATGCAAATTTCAGTGGACCAAATCAATTTTTCATGGTGTAAAACTCCTACACAGGTGGTTTTGAGCCACTAATCTTGAAAAATAGCAGCATCTTTTGAAACTAAAATACATTTTTCTTCATAACTCCTCTGTCAAGTGCAATATTGTCAAATATTGCATCATGGATATTATTGTAATATCCATGGTTGAAAATCAATAATCGGAGGTTCGCATTCTCCCCTCTTATAAACTTTTCCTCCCTTGTATACTCTCCTGATGTGTACTTTTATGCAAATAATTGAATTTTCAAATGCAATTCTTCCCAGATTTTTTCCTTACGTGACAAAGTTGCACATATCTTCTCCGAAAATTAAAGGGATGTCAAAAGTAATACCTACTTTTAATGCCCTTAACAAATCATATTGACCTCTTTATTTTCTTTGTCCAAGCTAGGCAAACATCTTTTTGTAAAATTTTCTCATATTAAAGATAAAGAGGAAAAATTAACTAAAAAAACAAAGTTTTTCTTAAAGAAGTAAAGAACGAAGTTGGAACTTAATACAAAAAAGATTATCGCAAAAATTATTGATGGGATAAATCTGTAGTAGTAACTCAAATAAACTGACTCGTGATATTTTAAAGTCTCTGTAGAATTCTAAAACTATCACTTTACTGAAAACTAAGCTTGCTTGAACTTTTTAGAGAGTTATAATTACATACTAAAAGTTATTGATATCATGGTAACTGAAAGACTGCTGAGAGATTTGTAAACTGGTCTTTATTTTGTGCATATTAGTGATGAATTTTGTGCTCCTAAGAGAAATAACTGTTTTTTGGTGGTTGGTTTTATGTTTTCAATGAAGTTTTAGAATTCATTAGGAAAATACCATAAGTTATTTTATTGAGCTAGTTTTTTAGGTGTGTCTTATGTAATTTCGCATTAGATTTCCAACTTGAAACTCATTCTAATTATTGCTACTTTCGATCATTTATATTACAATGATCAATTTAATTTTGAGTTCAATCAAATAAAACTGAGAATTTTCAATCCTATATTTGTAGTTGAACTAAAATTTACCATAGAGATTATTTACCATAGAGATCGAAGCTCATCTGAATCCACGTAATATAATTCTCCGAGACTCTACAAAACGGATTTTGTCCACTTCGTGTCCATTTCTGACAAGAGACAATTGCTTTATATAAAAATGATAACTCTCTCATAATCTCCTCTCGAACGACTTTTGCCGAAATAAGGATAAGACTTTAAAAAATAACACACCTTTTCTGCACCACGCTAATTGACCTACAAGGCCAAAGAAAACTACTGTAAGTTTAAGTAAAAAATTGCGAGAACCCTGATATCGAGGATTCTTTTTTCTGTTTATATCGCAGTTGAACAGCGTATTAAAACCTTTCAGATTAGCACGTAACATATTAGGTTAAGTTGCCTGTTTTATATAAAGGCATCTACATCCATATTGTTTCGTCTGTGTTAATTATTTAAGTGCTCTATTCGAATCCTGATCAAAACGAATATCCTTCGGAAAACTTATATACCGGAACTGCTTACTTTAGATAAATTTTATCCTCGCGAAAAGTTCCATCCATGTTTACTTTATTCTTATTTCGCAACCGCAATTACTGCGATTTTGTCGTTGATGAAGAAGTGACCAGCATACGTCATATCAATTGCGCACATCTTACGTCAATAATGAAAATGAAACTCCGTCTCTGATGAATCAGTTGTCTCTCAGATATGGCCCCATTCAGTTTTTTTTTAGGGGGTGGGGGTAAAAAACTAAAAAAACAGACTAAACCTTTTCTATAGGCATTTTGCTTCTTTTTTACGAGTTGGACTACAATTTCTGGAGGAGTTCAAACCCAGTACCCCCACTCTCAAGGCCTTGCCCTTAGAATAGACAACAAAACATATTTACATAACGTTCCAAGTGGCTTTGGGCTTTTTTGGGTTTCACTTACCTCGGGAAAAACGTAATGAATCAAATTGTTTCTAATTATTTATGCTTTGGACTGCGTAAAGACAGTTTAATGAGGAAACGTTCTTTTTGTCCAATGAGCATGTTTCAGGGGGAAATAATAATAAGGCGTACACTAAGTAGCACCAAAATTGAGATACGAAAACGCTAAAGATCGATACCAGGTAAAAGAAATTTCGGATTTTTGTGAATTCTTGTTAGTAATCTATAGTACTTTTCGGGTAAATATAAATATTTTTACCTTAAGGATTCATGACACTACCATCTGCTATAGTTTTACACAATCCTAGGGATTACGGCCTACCATCCAGCCTTTCAAACATTATCCTTGGCTACGCTGCTGACACACTTTGTTTCAATAGTGAAAGGGCGGACTTTCCAACTCTTGCGAGCAGCACATACAATAAATTTAGTAGGGAGGTCGGAGGGGGGGGGGGGAGAAATTGGATATTAGAAGTTTTGAAAATTAGGTGCTATTAAGATATAAACAATATTGGAAGGTTCGTCCGGGTAGATATGAGGAATCGTAGAGATTTTGTTTAATAATCAGTTTTAGTGTTTTGTCAGTTTAGGCTTTGTTGCTGTTGTTTTTTTGTTTGTTTGTCATGTGTCACAATTGCCCAATAGGGCTTTCGTGTGAATAAATCTATCTATCATCTATCTAAATAGTGTACAAGACAGTAAATAAGACCCTATTCTATTCAGAGAATAAATGCTTTTCTTCGGATAGTTTATTTAAATAGCCACACACCCAAGCCAATCCACAATCAAGAATAGAAAAAAATAATTTCCAAATCATTAAAATCAGTTATCCCCCGATATTTCGTCCAAAATTCGCTGATTAAGCGTCAAAACTTCACTAAGAAAATTTTCGTCGGAAATCGCCTCAACTATTTCCTTTATAAAAGGCTCCAAGCTGTCCTTCCGTAGCTGCGAGGTGCAAATATCGATATCACACATTTTGTCCGCTGTTAGCGCCCCAGAAGTCAAATCCTTAAAACTAAACTTTCTTCTTATCTGTTTTGATGATGGATCCTGCAAAGAAAAGCATATTTGAACTAAAGTTCCTTTCAGAGATAATAAAAACAGGTGCAGAGGGGTGCTACCCATAGAGGCTATAAGAAGATTATTTCTTGTAGGGGCTTCGATAATGCTAAAAGTGGATTCTCAGGTCTTTCAAGAGGGGATGGAAACCCTAGGGAGACAATGCCACCTGCGGTTATTCGAAGGGCGGTATGTTCAAAAAATATAAATGAGACAGAAGAGCTCAGAGAATGAGGAAGATAATGAGACAGGAAAAACTGCGAAATACATCTCGTCCTTGTATTGTGACTAAACAAAATACAAACCAGTTTTTTCAACTAAAATTAATGATTGAAATTAAAACGAACAGAAACTGTTCCGTGTATGGTGGGGTGGGGAGCCACCCCCTCTCCAATCCCTTCGCTCTCCATGCTAAAGTTGTTTAGTACTTTAGAAAGGCTTCTTATTCTAATTAAACGGTCATTGTCTTTCAGAATTAGATCTTAAAGAAATTGGGACAAAAATTCAAACTTTAGCTTGAAGAGTAATGAAGTAATGAGAAGGCAGCAGCCTCACCACATATGCGAAACAATTTCAGCTCCTTTTAGGTTTTAGTGTTGCCCGTCACTTTCAATTGAAAGGAAACATTTTTTATTTAATTTGATTGTTTTTCTAATAATACCGGGAAAATATCCCTCCATGGAAAATATTCCTCCCAATGAAAAGTTCCTCCATGGAAAGTTCCTCCCAAGTGAAATCCCCCTCCTCGAAAAATTTCCCTGGAAAATTCTATCGTCACTAAAAATTACCCTCATAAAATTTCTTGCGGACAATTCCGCCTGCAAAATTCTCCTTACCTTCATTTGAAAAAAAAAACTTAGTTTTTATTTAATGTCTTATGGCTTTTCAAATCCTGCCAGAAATAACCCTAGTAGAAACTTTTTCACAGAAATCCCCCTCCCCCGATAAATTCTAACGTCAGAGAAAATATCCCAGGGACAGTTACCCGGTTCATCTTCACATGTAAAATTGAGAAAAAGTAACAAAAATAGAAAGAATTTTGTAAAGGGATTCTGGCAAAGTCCCCCCCGCGTAAAATTTCCCCTGAAAAGATCACCCCCAGTAACTTCCCTCTCCATATAAAATTTCCCCGATGAAAATTATCCCCCCCCCTGCAGACCCCCCTTTAAATGTCTGTATTCATCCCCATGATTTACAATATGTGTAAACAATGGGCTAATTTCATAAATTCCCCAACAGCCTTTCCCTAGGGGCTTTTGGGGGTCATGTCATACTCAGAAACATAGTTATCGGACCTTTCAACTATCCTGACTTATTGCCCTCAATTCTTTTCGGTCACTGAAAAAGGTGCACTAGAACTTCTGATTTTCGTTCGGTTGAGCCCTCTCACAAACTTCTAGGGTCTTTGGTTTAATAAAGTCACCCCAAGAAAAAAAACAAACAAAAAAAACAACAAATTAACACACATCCGAGGTCTTTCTACTGGCAAAAAATCAGGTAAATTTTCTCAGGCTCGTAGCTTATGATGGTTAACATTAAACTTATGAATGTTATATATTTGGAATCAGGATAAAAAGCCAATTCTTCTTATTTATTTATTGTCATCAAAATTCCTTTTTTTAGAGTTTCAATTATTATTGGACCAAATCGCTCCTTACTTATAGTTCGTTTCCACAAATTGTTTGATCACGACGAAATTCTTTATTTTTAGGCGTCCAAAATATGGGAAAAAAATTGACATCCAAACTTTCAATATACAACTTTTGTAAATGAAAATTATTAGAACAATGTATTTCGGAAAAAAAAATCTGAACTCCTAAACATCTATCTTATTAAATGATTATTAATTGCATATATGCAGATGTCTTTACAGGTAAATTTTTCTCCTGAAAATTGGTATACTACCATTTTCCGGTACGAGAAAACGACCTACACAGGTCACGATATTGGTAAAATTCGTTAAGGGCCTCAACTTTGGAAAACATCCCACATCTTCACACCATCTATAAAAACTGACTATTTTTAAAACAGATGACGTGCTTTAAACAAACATTTACACTTCTGCTTACATGACAGATGCAGATGCTATTTATTTCAAATAGCGCAAAAAGCTAAATATTTTTAAAAAGCACAGAAAGCGAAATATTTTAAAAACACACTAAAATTAATTTGATTGTCGACCGCATAGAATAACTTGGCAAAATAAATAAAAGGAAATTAAAAATTGTTTTGCAAAAAAAAAACTCTTTCTTTTCACGAAGCGAAGATTGGTCCTCAAGTACTACCTTGTCAAAGGAATAAGATGGCAGGAAACGGATTAACTTTATATATAGCGCTTATTTTGTTTCTGGGGGTGAGATGTCAACCAACCTTTCCTCAAAATATCACAGAGTACCTTTTAGATTACTACCACTGATGTTACGTGGCTTTGGGGGACCCTAAATCTAAAAACTCAAGCCATATCTAAGAGGTATTCAAACCCATCTAGCGACTATCAGTTCAAATATCACGCTTCCCCTTGGCTTATACTGTTTTGCTTTTTTGATTCAACACTGCGCTGATCATAGTGCGAGTGTTTGTGTTCAAGGCGTGTTCCAGAAACAAACAAGATAAAATAATGCGAGAACAAACGATGCTATTAAAAATAAACTGTGATAGTCAAATTTGTTTCTATTGTTTTAAGGGCAAGAACGTAAAATTTTGTTTTCACAAATATTTAGAAATTGAGTAGTTTCACTGATCTATACAAATGGATTAATGCATTAAAATAGCCCTAATGAGTTTTTTTATTTATTTTTTTTTTTACGATTCTAGACTACAGCAAAGCTATTTCCATATAATAGACAGCATTTAATCTGCGTTCGCTAAGCGAACATTTCATGGTGACAATTCTCTACCCAAAAAACTATTTCCCCACCCATCCATAAATTATAAATATTTACTTTTTTGTTACTTTTATTGAAAAATACCTTTTGTTGCTGCTTTCATGAAAAAAATTCCCCCGTCCTTTCCACCGATTTTCAGGAATTGGCACCACTACAAGGGGAACCAAATATTTTAGTGGAATTTAATTTGGTTAATTACTATTAATTTGATTTATTAGATATACCCACTAAAGGGAGAATGAACGCTATTGTTTCGAAGGGTAGAGTAAATTTTTGAATTTTGTAAGAAATAAAACTTGATGCCACACTTAATATAGACCATGAAATAGACACCCCTCAAGTTTTACCACACTTGCTTTAGTATAAAGCCAATTTTCAACCATTTGTGAAAAAAAATTTCCGGAATTCTGTTGAGCATATAAAGAATCGAGCGAACGATGTGTCATTTTTCCTTGACCTGATCGCCCAGCAGCACCGTGTGCAGTCACAATTCTGGTTAGAGAAACACATGGAAGGTGCACCAGGCGTCACTATGAGGCCGCATAAGCAGCATTTCCCTTTTGGGGATAGGAACGGAGGAAGAAGCTTATGACGGAACGGAGATGCTAAACTATCTCACAAATCTGGAACAACGTCACCTTTTATACCCAGCATACTCCCATAAATAGTAGTAGTACTACTAACTACTAACAACTCACCGCATCAACAAGCCGCCTGAGGCCGACCCATCTACACACACTCCTCCTCCATCTCAATCTATTCAAAGCCTCTCTCTTTACATCCTCCTAGTAAGTTTCATTTCCTTTAAATCTTTCTTTATGACATCCACCCATCCCAACCGCGGAGGACCTGTTTTCCGTTTAGCCCTAGACAGTTGGCCAAAAGTGACAATCTCTGGCAACTGTCATCATTCATCCGCAGAACGTGCCCTAGCCGTCTCAACCTTTCTCTGATTATAGCACTAGAAAGTAGAACTGAACCACACTTATCGTACAGTCTACTATTTGAAATACGGTCAGTGAGCCGGGTACCAAGAACAATCCGTATGCAATTTCTCAGGAAAGCATATAGCAAATCTTCATCCGCTTTTTCGAGCACCAATGAATTAGAGCCAGAATTGACCACTGTCATCACTGTAGCTTCTAATATTCTAATCTTGGTTTGCAGTCTTATCTTCCGATTCTTAACACCCTGAGACTTGGATATCCTACTTTTAGCATCTCCGCTGCTCCCACTGTCTTTACTAATAAAACTACCAAGGTAAATGATGGTGTAAGTGAAGCTGTCCACCTGATCAATCTTTTTGTTATCCAAAGTCACCTTTTCATCTTCACTTATTCCTAGCCTTAGTGCTTTAGTCTTCTCATAAATTAATTTTCAAACCTATTTTAGCACCCTGAACTCGCAAAACCTCTAAAAGCTCATTCATTTGCTAAAACTTTTATCTAGGATGCTTAAATCATTAGCGTAATCTAAGTGCAGGATAGTTTTTCCTTCTCATTTGATTCCGGGGTCTTCTATTACTTTTCCTATGCTTCTGAAGACAAAATCCATCAAAATGATCCATATAAAGGGGGATAGAACACATCCCTGCTTAATTGGCGATTTAATACGAAATCAGCTGCTAACTTCGCTTCCTACCTTAACCGTGTTATTCTCGTACATAGCAAACATCATAAACATCACAAACAGCATAAAAAAGCAATAAAAATACTACTTTTTATGTTTTAATATGTTGTAGACCCTTAAGGTGTTTCCTAGATTCATTGCTGGGGGTACCTCTTTTTTCCTAAAATCCTTTTTACCAGTGGCGTAATTTTGTCAAAACTCTGGGGGAGGGGGGGGAGGGGAAGTTGGAGTCAATTTTCCCAAATCAGGTTAAAACGATAGTGAAACTGAAAAATGAGTCATATAGTACCATAAAGGTAAAAATATATTAAAGAAAACTGACCCATATCCGTGGATGCTTGAATTATGGAGGCTTATCTTAGTTTTAACAGTATTTTTGAAGAAACCAAATTTCAGCGAGGAGGGGGGATAAACTCAGGTCTGGGAGGAGGGCAAACCATGGTCTGGGAGTGGCATTTGTCCTCCTGCCCCATCGCTAATTACGTCCCTGATTTTTCGCTCTGCTATAAAATAGACCCTGTAATTTCTGTGAAAATCCGGTAAAAAGATTGTTGTCCCTGGATTTACGTCCTCAATAACGAAAATTTTAATACTTCTGCACAAAATTCCAAAAGCCAGAGAACCAGCTCAAAACTGATTCAGCGTATAAAATGAGAAAATTATAGAAACTTACAGTATAAAGAAAAGTCACCGAAGCTTCTTCAAAAATTTTCAAACCAAAGTAAAATCCCGCTTTGATAACACCATTTTCATCACGTTTCAACCAAGATTTAAAAGGGTATAACAGGTTCCTCCTTTCTGTGGTGTCAGCAGTGGACCTGGAAAATAAATTTATTCTATATGAGAACAATCACGTATAAATACACGACATAAAACTTTATTATACATTTTTTTTTCCATTTAAGTTTTTCTAAAAGCAATGTTTCTTTTGTCAAAATTTCTGCTATTTTCATGAATAGCAATATACACTTGCAATGACTTGTTTACCTAACCTTGTTCAGGGCAGATGTAGTGTTAGAAAAGCATAACAAGCCTTTGCCCCCCCGCCTCCCGAAACACTAAAGATATATTTAACCTTAGCCCCATCATCTTGAAACACCAAAGATATATGAGCGGCGGAATTATAAAATATTTATCAAGATGGTAATATATAAATGTACTAGCTGTTGGGGTGGCGCTTCGCGCCACCCCAACACCTAGTTGGTGGGGGCGCTTCGCGCCCCCCCAAGCCCCCCCGCGCGCGTAAGTCGTTACGCGCCATAATAGTTACGCGCCATTGTAGTTGTGTCCCTATGTCCCACCTGTGAATATAGATATATATATATATATATATATATATATATATATATATATATATATATATATATATGGTTTTAACTACGTAAAACTTGCGAATATACAACATTCTTTGCTGTCCCATTGTCTTTGCATATAAATAGATTGTCAGGTTTACCGACTCTTGAACATGCAACATATAATGGTCCATGGGAAAACAATCTGTATTCAGATCTATACCTCATGATTCTAATGATTGCCCTTGAGCTTTGTTGATGGTGATTGCTAATCGACCATTCCCTGTCCCGGTGTCCCGGTCGTCATTTACATCCCCCTGTTTCCCCCGGTGTCCCCGTTGTAGTTGTGTCCCTGTGTCCCGGTCGTCATTTATATTCCCTGTGTCCCGGTCGTCATTTGTATCCCGGTGTACCGGTCTGTATATACATTCGTTTTTTAGTTTTGTTTTTCTCCTTTATTTTTTTCCTTTTTTTTTCTTTTTTAGTTTATTTAGATTTTTAGATTTTTTAGTTTTTTTATTAGTTTTTAGTTTTTTTTTCTTTTTAGTTTTTTTGTAGTTTTTACCTTCTTTTTTTTTTACTTATGTCCTGGTCGTCATTTATACTCCCTGTGTCCCGGTGCTTTGTTGATTGCTAATCGAACATTCCTTTTGTCCTGGTCGCTTTCTCTTTGAGTGTCGTCATTTATTTTTTTCTTTTTTAGTTCTTTTAGTTTTTACCTTTTTTAGTTTTTTTTAGTTTTTTAGATGAATTTTTTTTTTAGTTTTTTCCTTTTTTTCTTTTTAGTTTTTTATTGGTTTTTACCTTTATGTTAGCTTATTTTTCAGTTTTTTCCTTTTTTTTTATTTTTTTTTTTATTTTTTATTTTTTTTTAGTTTTTTACCTTTTTTTAGTTTTTTTAGTTTTTTTAGTTTTTTAGCTTTTTTACTTTTTTTATTAGTTTTTAGTTTTTTTGTAGTTTTTGCCTTTTTTTAGTTTTTTCAGTTTTTTTTTTAGTTTTTTATTGGTTTTTACCTTTATTTTAGCTTATTTTTCAGTTTTTTCCTTTTTTTTAGTTTTTTTTAGTTTTTAGTTTTTTTAGTTTTTTACCTTTTTTTAGTTTTTTTAGTTTTTTTAGTTTTTTAGCTTTTTTATTTTTTTTATTAGTTTTTAGTTTTTTTTGTAGTTTTTGCCTTTTTTTTAGTTTTTTTAGTTTTTTAGCTTTTTTATTAGTTTATAGTTTTTTTTGTAGTTTTTGCCTTTTTTTAGTTTTTTTAGTTTTTTAGCTTTTTTATTTTTTTTATTAGTTTTTAGTTTTTTTTGTAGTTTTTGCCTTTTTTTAGTTTTTTCAGTTTTGACGTCACCTGATCCAGTTTTTTCAGGTGACGTCACCTGATCCACGATCCACAGATCCACAGACAACTTATTTTTATATATATAGATAGTTTTTTTTTTTTTACTTATGTCCTGGTCGTCATTTATACTCCCTGTGTCCCGGTGCTTTGTTGATTGCTAATCGAACATTCCTTTTGTCCTGGTCGCTTTCTCTTTGAGTTTCGTCATTTATTTTTTTCTTTTTTAGTTCTTTTAGTTTTTACCTTTTTTAGTTTTTTTTAGTTTTTTAGATGAAAATTTTTTTTAGTTTTTTCCTTTTTTTCTTTTTAGTTTTTTATTGGTTTTTACCTTTATTTTAGCTTATTTTTCAGTTTTTTCCTTTTTTTTAGTTTTTTTTAATTTTTTATTTTTTTTAGTTTTTTAACTTTTTTTAGTTTTTTTAGTTTTTTAGCTTTTTTACTTTTTTTATTAGTTTTTAGTTTTTTTTTGTAGTTTTTGCCTTTTTTTAGTTTTTTCAGTTTTTTTTTTAGTTTTTTATTGGTTTTTACCTTTATTTTAGCTTATTTTTCAGTTTTTCCTTTTTTTTTAGTTTTTTTTAGTTTTTAGTTTTTTTAGTTTTTTACCTTTTTTTAGTTTTTTTAGTTTTTTAGCTTTTTTATTTTTTTTATTAGTTTTTAGTTTTTTTTGTAGTTTTTGCCTTTTTTTAGTTTTTTTAGTTTTTTAGCTTTTTTATTAGTTTTTAGTTTTTTTTGTAGTTTTTGCCTTTTTTTAGTTTTTTTAGTTTTTTAGCTTTTTTATTTTTTTTATTAGTTTTTAGTTTTTTTTGTAGTTTTTGCCTTTTTTTAGTTTTTTCAGTTTTGACGTCACCTGATCCAGTTTTTTCAGGTGACGTCACCTGATCCATCCACAGACAGACAGACAACTTATTTTTATATATATAGATTGACTAATTTTTCTTGTTTATGGCAAAGCTGGGGAAGTAGATTCAGTATCCCCCTCTCCCCCCTCTCATGGAATATCAGAGATCTGTAAATGTCAAAATTGTGCGATATTCAGAACCGTGGTGTCAAATCAAAAAAAAAAATTTTGGGGGGGGGGGAAATTTTAATTTTTTTCAATTGAAAAAATGGGTTCCTAAGCCTTGAAGAAAAGGTTCCTGAACACATGAATAATAGAAGAAGTATCCCACTAAGGATCGTTCAAGGGTCTCGTTCCGAGTACAATCTTGAGGAAAATGTTAGTAAAGAACAAAAAGATTATAAGAATTGTAGCCTAAGATAAAAGTAATCTTATAAACTATCACACAAGCAGTGGCAACAATTCACAAAAATTTAGCGGGCAGGCTGGGGGGTATTTATTTTTCAAAATATAGGAGAGAGGGGCAAATCTGTCATTGTATTCAAGTCTTTAATGAAAATAACAAAGAAAGGCATTTTCCAATCAAAGACCCACACAAAAGTATTTTTCAAAGTCTAGGGAGGGGGTAAAAAGATATTGGGAGGGACATCCCCCGTCCCCTAAGTTAGCCCCACTGTATACCAGCCACACACACACTTATCCAGTTAGATATCTCTATCCTTTCGATAAAGCGTGTTGTCTAAATGGATTCGTTTCTAGAAAAAAACGTGGATTCAATAATAGGCAATTTACCTAAACACACGTCCAATATAAATCAACGCCGACTCTTCAACTGTCTGTTCACCTTTGGTAGTTTTACTCCTCCAGGTAACATAATTGCCACTGCTATGCCACTCATATTTATACCACTTATTAACCGCATTCGTCGCGTCAGGTTGAAACCACCCTGTTTCAGGTTCACAACTATCTTCCATGACCACAACTGGCTTAGCAATGTGGTAACCAGTATCCATAATAATAGCACCAAGACGTTTGCCAATTTGAAATCTGAGGGCAACCACCACGTGCTCTTTTTCGCTTTTGTTTCTGTCTGGATTACTCTCTGAGGGTCTAACGTAAGTATGCAGGCTTATGTCCTAGAAAGGCAAAAGCTATAGCTAATATATCTTGTAACTAATTTAAACGATGTATGTACATAAAAAATAGATAGATTCAACAACTAGCTCGACATTACATTAAAAAAAAAAAAAAAAAAAAAAAAAAAAAAAAAAAAAAAAAAAAAAAAAAAAAAAACGTATTTCCAGCTAGACCCTACTACTGGGTCTAGAAATGTAAACAGACACTAAAAAAGAAAATAATGAACTGCTAAGACATTTCGACGGGTCAGCCACAATAAACAATGCCAACATAACTTAGCCCAGAGTCCTTGACTTAAGCCCATCCGTCCTAGAAGGTCGTGTTGGGGCCTCATTCTTCGTAATGGTGGGGATGTGCCCTCTGTGTACCTCGCGGTTTTCTACTAGACGAAGAAGGTCTGAAGTTCGGTTTGGCAGGAATTTTCCCTTCCACCTCTTTTGGAGGGGGCACGAGGGCATGAACCATGCATTTGGTCTTTGAAGATGACTTTCCTCTGAGGGATTCACCGCAGAAAGACAAAATATATTTTTTTTTAAACAAAGAACAAAAACCGCATTAACAGCCTACCCAGAAATTTATAAATAATACTAATAAAAAAGAAAAGTGCTGAAAGTACCAAACGAGTGACCCTTCTAAGTTATTAGGGTAAAGTATTCCAAGCAGTATAAGACGCAGTAAGGGGGGTGGAGTCTGATCTAAATAGGGCAATGCACTTGTTACTGCAATGCACTACCTTATTGGCTTTTTACCTTCAGTTATACAAAAATTATCATCAGTTACATATAGCTTCTTTGGTATTTGCAAGGGGGAGGGGATGGTGGAGGTCTGTCGCTGGTTCAATGAGATGATCTACCATGTGGCAATTGAAAATTAAATGGTAATAGTGTTTATATTGACATTGCGAATTATAATAGTGTTTATATAGTAACTGAAAATTTTCAATCCTCGCAATCCATATAAGTATATATTTTTTGAAATTTAAAATACTGTAGGTCAAACTACCGCAAAGTAAAAAAACTACCGCAAAGTAAAAATTACATTTTATGTGACAATAACCTATGTATTACCCTATACGACTTTCCTAGGAGATACAGTAATTTAATTTTGAAAGCTAGGCCGTTTTGGTGAAGCATCGGCAATATTTTAGTAAATACAGTCGTGTAGCCAGGGGAAAGGGGGAACGACTGCCTCCCAAGTCTGCCTTTGAGGGGGGACCAAACTAAGATTTATGGGTTTTTTACTTATATCATGGCAGTAATGTTAGGGGGGAGGGGACTGTCATTGTCCCGGGTGATGTAAATCGAGTTACGCCTCTAAGTAAATAATAGTCATAAAAAAAGCATTACTTGCATAATGGGGGCTTAAAGATAAATATTAGAGAGAGAACATGTACTCAAAAAGATCCACTAGTGACAATAATTCTAAATGTATCAAATTAAAATATATGTGCGTCATCTATTAAAACTAAGTAAACATACTTGTTTGACTGTTTTAATCAAACGACTAGGCAAATTCACCGAAGAAGAAAATCCGTCTCTCTAGGCTTGTCTCCAAGTAAAATTACCGTTTAGTAAGACATAAATTACAGTCTCGTAGATATGGAAGTATCAGGCGATAGAGCATCTTCTCGAAAGTAAACAGATATTTCCTTGTTATACGGTTATTTAACTTTTTCGAGAAATTTTGAAGAATCTTAAAGAAAGGTTTGTTTTTGCTTTTTCGTTTTCTTATTTGAAACAGATAGAGCATTCTTCGCCTAAAATACTAACATTTTGAAAATGTAGCCGAGTCTCAGATAGACATGGAGCGTATTGTGTATTTTGGGTCGCATTCCGAAAACCGTATTTTGAAAGTTTTTTTTTTTTTTAATGTCAGCGAGCTTATTGCTCCATTTACATATTTTTATATTTGACTTAGTCTGAGGGAAACGAGGTTGAGAAACTAGACCTAGACGAGGAATTTAATTTATAGATAGTTGCTAGGTTTCGTAACAGCTAGCAAACCACGTGAAGTTGTACAAAGGTAGTTGAAGCCAATGTTTCTACGGAGTACATTCAGAGCCTAGATCTTTTCGATTTGGATTATCACGAAAGAGTATACTCAGTTTTGACTCAGAGATGGAGGATCCAGTCGAAGCTCCAAAGAAAAGCTTTTTTGGAGGGGGATGAGACGCACAATTATATGTTTGAGGAAAGGGGGCACAATAATTTTCCTCCGTCCTTTACTAAATTCTGTGCGCTACGGTTTTCTTTCCGCTTTAAAACAATCTGTTTTGTTTCCGTTTTAAAAACATTTGAAAGTAATATAAAGTGATAAGAAACCAGGATCTAGTCCAATGTCTAATTTACCATGAACAATATGAAAATACTATAATTTCTTATTATTAGTAATTGCTGGAGGATAAACAAACAAAATATCCAGACATCCAAAGCCAATGACTAATTTTACTATTGATATGACGGCACTTTTTCTTGCTTCGGCTGGCTAAGTCAGGTTGCTGAGACGCCATATTCAGCAAAAAAAAACTGCATGCCCGTTGTTCATAATTTGATTTTTAACCGTCAAATTTGATTTTAAGCATCAAATTATTAACATTCTTAGTCTTTAAAGAAATCATTAATCCAACTACTTTTCATTGAATCTCCGATTTGGTGTTGATTGCCGGTAAGTCAATTTCGGTCTTGTCAGCAAGAGATGTATAATCTTGGATATCCCCAGTGAAATTTAAATGTAATTTGATGAATTTATGTTTTTCACTATGCAATAGTTCTTTCCTTCTCCATGGAATCAAGGAGGATTCAAAAAAACCCAGCTTGAACATGCCATATTTTCAGTACTGGCTGTACTTATAGAAATCAAGTGTGGCAGCAGGGTATTCGTAATGGAACGGAACTCCTACAGTCTTCTGGGATATTTCTGATTACCACAATTTACAAATGACGAGGTGCGATCAATTCTAAGCAGTCTACATTGGAAGATTACACTGATATAAAGACTATAGTTCCAAGCGCTTTGTGGCGTTCAAACTTTCAATAGCTTAATGAGATTCTGGGTGGCCACAAAGGTGACGCTCTTAGGGGCCAGTCTTACCTTCCATAAGCAGGTCTGGTCTTAACCAAGCCATTGGCTGGAACTGATTGAGATTCAGTTATAAATATAGTGTTAGCTGACAAATCGGGTGCATATGCGGATTTAAAGAAGGTAGTGAGATAATACTACCTCCTTTTTACAATCCCATCTTTGTTGATCCTTAATACTCTTTGCTACCAGTTTGGTGAATCTTCTCTCAGAAAATCTTAGTTATATTTAGAGTTTCCTTGTATCAGCGTGTCGCTGCTGCCTGCATATTCCTAGTAAGGCTTTCTCAACTGCCTTTACTCGCAGTGGTGACACTGAGATTCCACAGCTGCTTGGAATTCTATCCATTCTACGCTGCTCTCTTCGAGAAGTAGATCCACTGACTGAAAAGTTGATCAATTTTCTAAGATGGAGGGTAGGGGCATAATGGCAGGGGGTCAACTGCCTCTTCCAGACCTTGATTTGCCCCCCCCCCTCGGCTTACATTTACATCCTTCAAAATTCTTGTCAAAACTAAGATAAACCTTCATAAATCAAGCATCCACAGAAACGGGCATAAATCAAGCATCCTCAGGGCCGGTTCTAGACATTTTTTGGGGTAAGCGGAATATTCATGCCCCCTCCCCTGGAAGACCGAAATATAATTAAACACCTTTAAGTAAAGTATGCATGGTTTTATAGTAAAAACTGTAACAGTAAAAATAAATAAACTTTCACATTGTAGTATAATTATAGTAGTAAATGGAATATGTCAATAAACAACAAGACGATTTATTAATAATGGGGGAGTTAAAATATGATTAATAACTTATCGGCTGAACCTACTACTTATAAAACAATTCAATATACAACTTTTTATAATAAAAAAAACACATTTTTCGATTATTCACCATAAACATATGAAAACGCATTTGCCTTCCGTTCAACTTACGCACTCCATCACATTCCCTCGAACTAAAATGCGTCTTATCAAAAGCAAAAATATTTAAGTCGCTTCTGAACTCATTATTTTTTAAATTGGCACATTTTTTAGCATATCGTAAACTGCTCATATTTCGTTCAGAAAGGAAATAATTTGCACAGTGTGTGCATGTATCGATGTCTTAACACTTATCTAAAAATATGAAGCACATTTAACTGTTAAATTAACCGTCAAAACTCATTTAAGTTTATAAGCATTAAATGGCATTATAGGTTAGAGATTTCTTTGGGCCCGGGCGGATTTTATGACGTCACATTGCCACAGCGTATTCCCTCCCACTTCCAGAGAAATCATAACTAAACAATTGTGTTGTTGCGCTCACTCTGTGTTGTCAACTCTTTGCGCTCACGCTCACCTTAACTCTCTGATTAAACACTTTTAGTACAAGACATGTATGATTCAATAATTTTCTTACAGTTAAATTACAATACAACCTATAATCACAATAAAAACTTGCTTTACAAGAAAATGTACCTACATTAGTGCCCCCCGCCCACTTGAGTGCAATGTGGTCACCAATCAATTTTGTATCTGGGATATAATATCTATTAAATGTTATGTGAGCTTGTGCGAATCAGAAGGGGTTCAAATCAGAATCAATACAAGTTAAGAGGGACAATATAAATTTAGTCATCGGCATTATCAAAGTGCTTCATTCGATTTATCATTACACTTGCCCTACGTAAACACAAATGTCCTTGAGAAATTTGAAATTAGTGCCATAAAATCACTAGCAACTGAAGTGGGTCACACCAAGAGGGATTGTGCAAGTTGAAGCAATTTTATGCCTAAAAAATCACACCATTCCTTATAGGTGGTGTAAATCGGTTTTGGAGGCTCTGAAATTATATTATAATTTTTGTCTGGATTAAGTCACATGGTGCCTGGTGACAGCCTCTTTCTCCGACACAGAGTGAGCCTTTGCCGCAGAGGACACCTTTTGCTCAAGGCACCCCCTGTCATTCGGCACCTGCTTACTTCACTTACCCCAAGAGCCACCCCTATATATCTTTACCTATATGGTATTTTACTGCTCATTTTTCAGTTTCCATTTTCACTTAATTTGGGAAAATTCGAACTTTCATACAGAATTTTGACGAAATTACGCCGCTGAATGAGGGGTCAAATCTGGAAACTCATTTTGTTAGCCGCTGTTTTCTATTTTTTAGGTGGAGGGAGGGGGGTCTTACAGACGAAGCGGAATTCCCTTCTTTCCCCTATGTGTGCACATATTAGCCTCCCTGTAAAATAATTTCTAGACTTTATATTTTAAGTTTTGAATGATTTCCTCATTTTCTCCTCCTTCGTGAAGGTCACCGTCAGTTACAATTATAGATTGCAAATTTAAGATATATCTATAAGACAAAAAGAACTTACTTCTTCACAGGAAGCAGGGAATACGGCCTTTTTAATTCCAGGGTACTTTTTCTGGAGCTGTTGGCATTTTGTTACCAGATCAAGGCCTAAACCAACACAGGTATGGTGCTTTGGAGTAATAGGAGGCTGATATTTACGGTAGAATTTGGCCACTTCTGGCCTCTTCTTTTTCTTCCATGCTTCATAAAACCTAAGAAGTAGATTGGGTAATTAAGATAATTAAAAGCAGTAGGTTACATTTATGGATTTACTCATTACACTAGCGCATTTGTTTATTTAAACATTTTTGAAAAACCGGAAAACATTTGTCAGCGAACCATATTTCCCCTTATAAATAGCCTACGGCAAATTATGTCAGTAACTGATACTGACAGGTCATAATCGTACGAAGGGCGGAGTATCCCATATTTAATCCGAACAACCTCGAAGAAGAAACAACGGGCTAAAATGCAATTTTGTTTATTCCCCCACCCTTCACTTATGTGAAGGGTTATCATCCCGTCCTTCACTTATGTGACCTTTTTGGACCTATACATAGGCTATGTTTAGTTGGGACGCGCAAGATCGGGCACTGAAAAACTGCCCTGTCCCCTTGCTCTACATATATCCAAGGCGTCTAAATATTAAATATTTAATCAAAAATTATAGTTTTTCTCACCAGGACTAAGCTATTTACAGCCAATTGCAGACAGACAAACAGGTTTTTCTCAAATCTAACATAGCAAATTTCTTGAGTTTGTTCTGAACAATACATAAGTACCCGCTTATTTTTGTGTTCCTGTTCAAATTTCAATCGTGACCCAAAGTTATCAAGTAGGCTATTACTTAATTAGCTTTCATGGGTGTTAAACATTTTATGGCAAAAAATAATCATAACTGTTTGGTTGCTAAGCCAAGAAAACTAACTGACTTAACTTTTTTCTTTCCAATAGCAAGACTTTCAAATTGTGTCATTTTCGTAGCAAGGTTTAACATAGATAATTCAACAGAAACCAGAATGTTGTAATTAGGACTTCCGTTGGTTGTTCAGTGAACTAAATAGTTTTGACACGTGGTTTCTAACATGGATTTCCCGTGTCCTGATGATCATTAAAAACCACATTTCACGCTTAAATAGTTATTTCAGCAATCGAAAAATACATTAAAAAATAGGATCACGGTTTATTTTTTAATGTTTTTTGGAAGAAAAGACCTTAAATGTCTAAGACAAGGCCGTTTCCAGGAAGGAGGGAGTTTGCCCCCTCCCCCCACATATTTGTCCGACTCGTAAAAACGTAACAAAATAAATATAAACAAATCCTGGATGCGTTTTTAAAGCTTTTTTGCCCCCCCCCTGAAAAAATCTTGGGTACGCTCTCGGTTTAACAAGAGGTTTTCCCATCCTTCAGGAATCTACAGCATCGCGTTAGCGATACTTGAGGTTGATCTATTTTCAGAAATCACGTACACGAGGTGGCATATGACAAGCGTGGCAGAGCTGTGGGGCACACGTGGCGTTCGGAGATTTACGCCTGGTGGTGGAAAGTAGGCACCCTATCGGCAGTGCTAAAATTGTAAACGAATTTCTTTATGCTAAAATGTGTTTTTTTTTTCAACTTTTTAACATGAAGAGCTAAAATTCGGTACATGTCGATTATTGGAAACACATTCATGAATCACGCTTAGGTTACATATCAGAAAACTGGTTTCGTAGACATAAAAACAAATGATGGATGATACAATGCATAAGACTTGAATAATTTGGGCAACATATTTGCACATTATGGTCGGTGTTAGGTTTACATAATTTTGTTTCCAAAATATCATTGGTATTTGTGTCTTATAGCCATCACACTCAAGAAGTGGAGTTAAGTTAATCATAATGAAATATACCAAACTATAATGAAAATATAATAGTTTAGTAACAGAATTATGGAAACGACAACAAAGAATTATGGGAAAGGGGAGCGCCAAGACTGCATTATATTAAATATGTAACCTAAACTAACCTAACCTTACAAAAATATCAACAAAATATTTAATTAAAATATAGCTACAATGTAGTTTCCCACCGAGCCGAAGCCAATTGTCTGACAAAAAGACAACGAAAACCGATTATTGTCTCATATTTGCGATATAAATTCTCATAGTGCGGTGGCTATAATACACAAGTACCTTATTATTTTATCATCATGTTTTGTTATTTTTCACCAGGATTAACCAAACATCACGTTTCGGGTGCGTTCCCAATAACTAACAACTACCTGAAATTCTTCACCTGAGGATTTCCGACTATAAAAATTCCAATATATACTTTTTATTTCAATCTACCATAATTTTTAGGCTTTTAAAATTCTCCTAAACTTGTCTCGGTTAGTAAATTAACCTTTTATGTTAACACGAGGATTTACGGCCCTTGCCTCAGGAGCTGTTGGGATTTTTCCATCCCCCGAGGCATATTTCTTGGATCTTTCGACTTATTCTGAACAAAATAGCTATTTCAAAATTTTTACCCAACATCAAGAGGAAAGTACGGGGAGGCTCGGTAACAAAAAAGGCATGGGAGGGAGCACGTTGCCCTCAAGTTAATTTAGACCCTTAAAAACGTACTAGAGCTTTTGATTTCCAAAAAGCCGAACTTTCCCTCTCAAGTTAACTACATTGAAAGCACGTGGTTTTTCCTACCCTAGAGCGTTGCCTCTAAATAGCGACACGACACTTTCCATTACCGTGATTTCCATATAAAGATTTAAAGGACAAACTCTAAGACGATACGTCATGTCTTGAGTAATAACCATGAATCGTATGATAGAGACACGTGGTTTTTATGCACGACTTAAGACCATAGGAATAGGATATTTGTTATTTTGTAAACTGTCACCAACATTTGAATTTTCGTGTAGTGACGCAGCGGGAACGGGATTACTCTCAGCTTGGTAATATGGGGGGATGGGGACCCAGAGTTGGAAGTTGGCTTCAGTGAGACTACAGGGCTCAGAATTTCATTTGACGATGAGATCATGCGAAAGCATCTCCATTCTAATCCAAACAAGAAGATTTAAAGCAGGAATCACAGTAATGCAATAAACACTAAGACATCCCAGCATTATACCCAAGACCTTTTCCAGGGGGTTTGAACCTCCCCCTGAAATATTTATCTGAATCGTAAAAATGTAACAAAAATGCTAATTAACAAATTTTTGATGCCTTTTTAATTTTTTACCCCCCCCCCAGGATTTTGAATAAAAATTCTGGATACGGGCGTGATTACACCTAGCCAGACAAATGTGCAGAAGATTTGTTAAGGGGTGAGGAGTACAAACTAAAAAAAAGGCAAATAGCCCATGAAATTAAGGGGAAATCGCAAAGGCTTCCATGTTTCGGAATATGCGAAGGCCATATTTCCAGGCCTGTACCAAACATTTTTTTTTTTGTTTGTTTGTTTTTTATTTTCAACTCGCTACTATTTTTTTCGATTTTCTTATGAGGTAATTTCACCATTGCTCTTTATTACGGAAAAACTTGTGAGAATTTCATCTTTTGAATATACTTTAATATTTTAAACTCTCTGAAATAGTTTCGAAGTCAGGTATAACTTATAAAAAAAATTCAGTAGGAGGAAACTTGACAAAAAATTAGAGGCCTAGATAAGCCTAGATAAACTCTGAACTGAAATCTAAATTTTTTGCGGCCAGAGTTTTTTAAGCTTATTATAATTGTTAAGACCAGTGTCACAGCCCATAATTCCAGTTGTCAAATTCAATGAACTGATAATCGCGGGAATTTAAAACAACAAAATCGGTAGCGAGCAAAACCTTCTTTTGCCACACCCAGCCAAAAATATAACATTTTCTTGCACCCATAGGTTTTAATAGAAAAAAAATCCCCATAAAATTAAGCCCAGACCGTGTCTAAAAAATTATTTACATTTCAAAGAGCTGTTAGTCCACGTGTATTTGAGGGCCTGTTTCCATAAGACCTGACGAGACAATTACACCGAGTTGGCCAAGAGACGTTTTTTTCCTTGCAACGAAAATCTCTGGAATTCCGACATCATTTCCAATTTTGAAAAGTGACTTCTTTTCATCTTTTTTTTTTTTTTACTCAGACATCATTTATATTTTAAAAATTGGTTTTGAGAAGACTAAAAAGTCGGAAATAATTAATAAAAAAAAACCTTTCAAAAAACTCGTTTTCAAAATGGACTAAAAAGCAAACAGTGAAAACCCAATCTGATTGTCTGAATTGGTCAAGTAAAAACTGAATCGATTAAAATTAGGAAAAATCAAATAAAACTTTTGATGAGAAAGATCTGCATATTTAGTTATCAATGCCGCACCTAGGGCGGCAACCCTAAAGACAAGTGTATTCTCCTGATGTGCCCTTGTGTTGGGTTGTTGCCTCTGAATTATTTGTCTTTATTGTTTCTATTGTTTGGTAAATGACGACTTATACTTATTGACGACATGACTGCCTGTCCATGGATTATTCTTTATGGTTGATTGTGTATGGCTATGCTGTTTGACCTATGTGATTGTATGGATGAGTAGGGTTAAGGCCTGTTAAGGTTAAGGCTTCAAGTGCTGGTCTATAGTAATCACTAATTTAAGAAAACAGTCTTCCTTTTCTCCTTCTGTCTCTTTTTTTTATGTGTTTGTGCTGTTGCATTGGTGATTTCTCTTTTCATGATATAAATAAATCGCTGATGCATTTTTTAAAGTCTTTCATATTTTTTTTTTAATTGACTAAAAAAATCTTTCAAAAAACTCATTTTCAAAATGGACTAAAAAGTAGATTTTTTTTTCTCTCGGGAATCTATGAATATAAGTGACACAGAGTGGCGCAAAACGTGTGAATTACTATCTTTGTAACTCGTTTTCTTCAACTCACCGACTTTTTTTCACTTATGCATTTATAACTTGATAGTTATAAATATAGATCAATTTGATATCGATGTAATGTATGTCCAAGTCCGTTTTCCATCCCTCCTTTTCATTTAATTTCCAGATTCTCAAGATTATTTGACGCAGAAACATTAAACTTTGATATCGCATAAAAAAGACACAAGTTAATAGGAGATATCTTTTTTTGATGCTAAATTTTCTAAGGCTACATTTTATTTAAAGATTGTTAAGTTTGTTTTTAACCCAAAAGAAAGAACAGATTCTGAGACTGCTGAGAACGAAAATAATTAAATAGAAGGTTAAATTCCTTAAAAAATACTTGAATTTTCGTAAAAATGTCGTCAAAATTCATTTAAAAATGTTCATTCTAAGTATGAGAAAGTTGTATAAGAAATGGTACCCATTCTGACTAAGAATAATAAGCGCATTAATTTCGACCTTGTAATTCCTAAGTGTGTCTAAAAAAAAAATGACAAAATCTTCGAACTTCAAAGTCAAGGAGGCTCACCAAATTCGCGTTACGTAATAAACGTAAAGCAAAAACAAATGCGCCCTCCTCTAGCCCAACAGAAGGACCTTTGGGGTCTCCAGACTTCGAAACAGAATGTTCGCATACAATCATGGGCGCTAGTGAAGAGCAAACCCCCCGCGAAGAAGCATATATTTATGCAAACAAAATCATCCAGGTGGGGGGGGGGGGGCTTCTAAAAACGGACAAAACTCAGTTATTTGGAATCCATAAGTAATTACAGGAAAAGTTCCAAAGTCTTGAGATTCCGGGATGAGAAAACGTTACAATAATTGCGTCAAGGAAAAAGCAAGTGTTCGAACTATTGATTAAGCAATTGATTAATTACAAAAATAGTGACTAATTATAAAAAAAACTATTGACTAATAAGCGCAATTAAGGTCAGCATTGTTATTCCAAGGCATCCCAAAGAGAAAAAAAAGACTCACGTAAGGAAGTTCCCCACTGAATTATAATCATGCTTATCCAACTGGTTTTTTATAACCCGTTCAAGATCAGCAATCAGCTCAGCCAATATTTCCTCATTTTCAAGCTTCAAAATAAATGGGGATTTTCCCCAAACAGGGAATGGTATTGGTCTGTCCAGAGGCCAAGAACGGTCGATGTATTCCGACTGTGGAAAATGGCAGATGTTCCTGAGCAGTAGATTTTTAACCCGACGACCAACGAAGGATAGTAAAATATCGTGCTTTACTTTAAAGTATTTCACGATATAGTCGAGGCCTGAAACGAAAAAAAAACTTCTGAATTTTTCGAATAGTTTATGCAAAGAGAAACTCGTGCTAATAGTAACCGAAACTCTAAAAATTGAAAATTTATGATAACATATACGTCAAAAGAATTGACTTTAAAAGGTGATTCCAAATATGGAAAATACATTAAATTGAAAATGTTTAATGAATAGATAATATTTCAGTCGAGGCCGTATCCAGGGGAGGGTTTAGGGGATTTGAATCCCCCCAAAATGTTTGTCCAACTCGTAAAAACGTAACAAAATGAATATGAACAGATTTTCGATGCCATTTTTGAAGTTTTTTGTAAGACCCCCCCCCCTTCCAAAAAAATATCCTGGATACGGCCCTGATTCAAGGGTTTGTGGGTTCCCCAATGTTTGTCTGTGGAACATACTTTATCGAATGAGATTACGACAAAGCGATGTTTTTACCTTGCCTAGATCAACAGTACTTGATCAGGAATATTTAGGACTGGCAGTCATAAAAACGTAAGATTGAATAACGGCTGGGCCTTACGAGACTCTTTTTTCCTTTTCATTCAAAATTCGTCTGGCTTTGCATAATCCTCAGGTTTTAGAATACAAATAGCGATTGAGAGCAGTAAAAGTACAAAAACCAATAGAAGAACATTCAAATAATTGTGTAGTTTGATGATAAAGTAATATATTATTAGGTTGCACTGTCGGATAAACCAGGTAAAAATGGCTTAAAATTAATTTAATCGCACTAAAGTGCCAATAACTGGATCTTTGTTCTGCTAATGATTAATAATCTATCGTATAAGGAATCAGCTCCAGATTTTGAAACTTCCCGAATTTTCCTAATCCGATTTTTGGGGATGAGAAGAAGCGTTTTCGACTGTGTTTGCCTTGGGTGGCTTGGTACTGCAGTGAGTTGTTAGTAGTAATATTAGGTTAACAGAATATGCACATACACTACTCGTATATAATGCAGTTATTCGCAATAAGCCGTGTCTTAG
Organism: Artemia franciscana; assembly: GCF_032884065.1. Classification (NCBI taxonomy): domain Eukaryota; kingdom Metazoa; phylum Arthropoda; class Branchiopoda; order Anostraca; family Artemiidae; genus Artemia; species Artemia franciscana. Next base: position 42,961,379 of record NC_088867.1, read on the forward strand.
CGGGAAAAAGGTGCCAGTCACGAAAAACAATTGGAAAGCGAAGCTGGTTTAGGTTATAGCACAGGCCATTGAAAATCATTTGGCTAGTCGCAAACGCAAATAAGCAAATTATTTAAAAACTGATCACGCTTCCATTATTTTATGCACAAACCAGCGTTAATAATGGGTCTCGGTCATTATTTGCAAGATTTTCAAAACTCTATTTATTTCTTGAAGTGATTGACAATTAAATGAAGACAAAATTAAATTATATTAAAATTGTTAGCCTAATAATTTGAGTTTAGCGCCCTAAGCCACTAAGGCAGAAACACTTTCCAGTAGCGGCTTGGACTCACATTGTAGCCATTCTTGTCTCCTCGTGAATAACTTTCCGGTAGCTTTTCTTTAGTAGCGAATTATGGAAATAAATAACAGAAACCTAAGCCAGCTTCGCTTTCCACGAGGGGACATCCACTCTCAGATATCATGTACACCAGTTGGTGCATGCCAATCGAAGCGGAACTGGGCCAAGCGTTTTGGAGAGTGTGGATAGCATTTTGAGGACTGTGCTAAGCGTGGCGGAACGGTGCGGCACACAAGGCGTTCCAAAATATACACAATGTGGCGGCTACCCCTTGACTTTCCAGCTCGCAAAAAAGCCCTATTCTGTAATTCAAAACCTAAAAGGCTTGCTGTTGACAATGAATTCTTCAGGGGAAACTCTTGACATAGATACAAAAAAAGATAAAAACTGATCAATTAAAGAAAAACTGAGAGTAAAAGACTAAGAGATTAAATGAAATTTTCAAAAAAAAAATTCCTAAAATTTTCAATAAAATTTTCATCCATCAAAGTCATTCCTATGCGGGAGTTTTGTTTCCGGACAATTACGGAGGAACGATAAGTTTGAAAAAAAAAATACAAAAGAATTATAAGAAATACGACAAAGAATTATGGAAAGCAGGCCGCGCAGAACTCATTATTCAAATGCTTAACCCGACCTAATCTAACCCCTAATCACCTCTATATATCAAATATTTAATTAAAATATAGCTATAGGCCTATCGTAGTTTTTCTTTCACTCAAAATAAGTAAATCATAATCGATTCTGATGAGGCAAACCGGTTGGTGGACGCACCTGCTAGTAAAAAAAAATTGTTGCTATTATTTATAGTCATAACTGTGGAAAAATATTGAAATAAATTTCTGCTGAAATTTAAATTTAAAAGGCACCAAAAGTGAGAACGAAAAGAATGGAAATTTTGATAAGATATCGTTGTGCCTAAAACGAAAAGGCGCATCTGATTTCTTTTTTTAAAGTATTGAAAAGCGGGGAAAATTTTTCGAGCAAATCTTTGCCCACTGTTTATGGAGATACAGGGAACTGACTATGTCTAGGATACCATATCTACTACTATTCCTCGTTCAGTCACTACAGAACTTGATTTTATTTATGAAGTACGAAGATAAAGCAATAGCAGATGGAAATGGAGAGGATGACATAATTCAAGTTTGGAGTTTTCTAGGGAGTTAAATAGTTTGAGAGAGGACATTATTCTGGGGTGGTATACGGGAGAGAAGTGATAAAAGTTTTATAGGGATTAAGAAGTTGGTAAATTTTGTGGGTACAGGCACGATACACAAGGACAATTTTATGTGTCTATCTATGATTTAACTAGGATAAAAATGTTGATTGGAATTCGCTTCTTAAAGTACCAAGAACATTGAAAATTACACTTGAATTTAGGAATTGGTTAAGTTGAAACTTACCCAGCCATATAGTTTCAAAATTAAAAAAAAAATATTGTAGATTCAGTAATGTAGTTTTTTGTGGTAGCATGCACCAGTTTTAAAATATAGAAGAACGTCTTTTACCAATCAGCAACTAAAAAAATATATGGTAGCAAGCAGCTTAAGGGAATCACGGATTGCTATTACTTGAATTTTTACTGATGAAAAGCATTGTCACATTCAATTAATTTACTTGCTCGTTTATTTTCAAGGTTTCAAGGAGGTGACGCCGATGAAAATGTGTGCTGTCCTCTAATTTCATGACTCTCAAACAGCCATAAGAAAAATTTTAAGAAATCACCGGGTATAAGCCGACCGTCACCTGTGACGGTCGATTTTTTTTTCAGAATTTCCAAAAAGTCCCTTAAACCCGTGAAAATCAAGTCAAACTGAAATAAAAAGTCTGCTTATATCTAGATTTTTACAGCCCCAAACCTTGAATTTAATGATTGAATTTGATTTAAGGGTATGTATTCTTTATAATTTTTATGTTGTTTTAGTTTTGAATTAACCATGGCCCATAAAAGCTTTTAGTGTTAACCATAGCTTAGATATACAATACAGTTATGAAAACTCGATTTATTTTTGGGACACAGTGCGCGGTAGCGATGCTAGCGGCTGGAGACAGTACACTGGCAGTCTGAATCTAAAAGATCGGAGCAATTGGACAAACAAAACAAAATTGCGTTCCCGCCTATGGTGTTGCAGTACGATCTAGGAGACGCCCAGTTTAGAGCCCTGTCCAAAATCTTCTCATGGGAAAGATAGGAATTTTCATAACTGTATTGTATATCTAAGCTGTGGTGTTAATATGTATCATATCATGTCAATCAGCTATAGGCTATTATATAATTTGCGCAGATTAATTTTGATTTAAACACTTGCACAAAACTTTTACCACGGGTTACCTAGAATCTTATTTTCGTTTTCGTTAAAATTACAAAAAAGTTATTAGACACACCCTTTCATTTTAACACGACGATGTCAAAACCCTTCTGTTTCTAGCAAATAGAAACCTAAAAAAGTCAGCATTTTAGGAATCAATTTCCATCAAAAGCAAAGATATTGCAGTTAATTGTGTATATTGACATGATAATTAGTCAACAGTATTTTGTCTTTAAAATAATCGATGTTAAAATAATCTGAAACAAAAAAAAACTCACCAAAACCACTGAGTAGTCGATCAAGGAGGTCTCGCTCCCCATCTTCCTGTTGCTCCCCAGATTTTAATAGGAGGCGCTGGAAGCGAGACTTCGAACCGAGGCTCGGTGTAGAGAGTCAACTTGGCCATTCTGTTCCCCAGTAGCCAGGAATAGGGACTTCAGGGTCGGCAACAGGGAGAGACACCCCCTGGGCAGACTCGTGCAACAACCTTTGTATATTTTCTTCTAATAAATCCTGCTCTGCAAAAAGAAAGATTGTATTTAGATATGATAAGTCGTATAGGACAAGGACGTATCCTGGATTTTTGTTGGGGGTATGGGGGTTACAAAAACTTTAAAAAACGCACCCAAAAATTTTATACGTATTTTTTTACTTTTTTATGAGTTGGACAAAAATTTCAGGGGGGGGGGTCAAACTCGGTAACTTTCCCTGGATTATGCCTTGTTATAGGGTTAATCTGGGTATGGTAGTTTAAATAGGCTAAATATACTATAGGTTTATAAATATTGTGGCGTGAAAATACAGCTAAAAAATAACTTCTATTTTCTACGGTATCATTTACGCCAGCAGGCCAGAAGAACTTAGGGCCTGAAATGCCAATAGTCATCATTTTTCAAGTATTTTTTTTCTTACAATTATATCTGTGTAACTTCCCTTTAAAAAAAATTAATTTAGAAAAACACAGTTTTTTCTGAGGGAAGTAAAAATCGAAGTCAAAACTTAAAACAAACAAAAATTATTCTTCACAGTCTATCTAGCATATCAATAAAACTAGTACAATAAACCAACTAATTATATTTCCCTATGTTTGTAGGATTAAAGAAAATTAGCAAAATAATAGTTACCATTCCTGAATCAGAGTCAGAGGGAATTTTTTCTCATTAGGTATTTTTTTTTTTCAAAAAGCGTTTTTCGACTTTTGGTTACTATGGGCTGTGGTTCTAGGCTGCAGGTATTGCTACAACCATAATAAACAGAAGGGTTATTGATCATTCTGAGTGAAGGTGATGTGTCTTAAAAAGCTGTTTGGCCGTATTGACCTTTTTAATTCTCGCAGCTGAACAACTTAACAAATAAACCAAATTTACGGTAAATGTTTAGTGTCGTCACAAGCTGTCTAAACTGGAAACTATGCTGCGAAGAGGCATAGTTTCCATACTAAAGTACTTAGAAATGCTAATTCTAGAAGCGCATCCATTTCTGGTTGACCCTCCTCCTCCATGGGGCAAACTAAAAATGAGTAAAGTGGGTTTGCTTACAGGTAACATTACCTATAGAGCGAAACTTATTAGTCCGTGAGTCCCGCGGGCAGTGGGGCGAGGACTGTATTCTATATTTATTTAATAAACTTTTTTTTTTAGTTTTATCACTCTTTGACGAATAAATATAGAATACAAACCTCGCCCCGGTGCCCGCGGGGCTCATGGACTCATGGAGATAAAACATAGCCTGGCCTACCTGCACAGTAGTTTGCGTAAGTAAAGTAGCCTAGTTCTTGTACGTAGCCTAGTACCTACAGATTCTCTCTCTATAGGACTATCCGAGTAGATTCAATAAATTCGACATGGAACTTTTACGGGTATCAGTTTTCTATATTATGAAATATATACCATATAATAATAAACATATTAATAAATCTCATCCAGCAATGCAAACTTAAAACAAATAGCCTATTTTTTGCAATTTAGATAACTCATAATTTATCACTTATCGTTAAAAGCAATGTTCTGTAAATTTAAAATCGTTTTTGGTTCTATTTGATGGTAACGCTGGACCCTTTCAAGTACGGGACCAGATCTCAAAATGAAAATCACAACTGTAGTATTTGATATGTTTGGAAAAAGCGTTGAAAGACGCATCGAGTGATATGCTCAGTTAGTCTATTACCTAGAGCAGTGGTACAAGTATCCCTTGGGGACACACAATTTTTTAGTGGGTACGCTGCCGGCCAACAAAAGAATAAAACAGACCTTTAACTATAGAACTGGCAATTTAATTTATATTTTAGCGATAGTTTACTTTTTACCGGAAACGGAGTACCTAAACTCTTTTGTGGGTAAAAAGGGGTACTGTGTCTAAACAAGTTTGAGAACCACTGCCATAGAGATTTAATTGAAATATTCTTCTTTTTACTCTAATATAGCCTAGGCCTACAACCAGCCGTTAGGCGACAGAAGGGCTGAGACTACACATTTCTGGGTGGCTTAAGAATAATAAAAGGGAATAAAGACATACCCATAAAACAAAATCAATATAGGAACGAAATGTATATTCCACCTTTCGTCTCCACCTTGTCTGATGCAAAGCTTCTTGTTTTGTGAACTGAGACTGAGAGAGTTGCGTCAGAAACCGAAGCTTTATAGATTTTTACTGGATGCGTGATTACCCGCGCTTGCGTCATCAACAATAAATGCTAAAATAAACAGCAGTAGTCAAAAAGCAAGCAAACTGCAAACTTTGTTATTCTTCACAGAAAGAAATTTTTTTGGTACTAATGTATTATACGAGAAACACTTGACAACTTGGATCGCGAAAATGAGACATTACAAGTCCTTTACGGTGTTAACATCAGACAATTAGCTTCGGCTGTGAAAACTACAACAAAGAATTATGGAAGGGAGGCCTCCCAGAGCGCATTATAACTTAACAAAACTAACGTAACCAAAATACCAACTAAATATTCCACTGAACTGAAGCTATTTGTCTGGTATTAACACGATGAAAAACGGGTAATGTCTCATGTTCGCGATACAAGTTCTCGAGTGTGTTTCTCTTATAACACATAAGTACCATTTTAGTACTTATCTGTTATATAATACACATTCGAGAAATGAAGTTTGGTTAATGCTAATGAAATAAAACAAAATATGATGAAAATATAATAGTCTAGAAATAAATTTGGGCATCATATTTGCATATTAGGGGGGATAAAGCATAGCATATATTAAATGCGTAACCTAACCTACATACTAACAAAATAATTAAGCAAAAATAGCTACAATTTCTTTCCAGCCAAAGCTAATTGTCTGGTATAAAGAAATTGTTTGACCAGTTTCTTGTCTCATGCATCATTCGTGATCGAAATTCTCAAGGGTGTATCATATAACCGACAAGTACAACCTTTTTTTATAAATCAGACGAGAAAATCTATGCACTCGCCATTGATAAGGTGACAGCCGAATATTAAAGATGTTATTTAATTTGTCTGAACCCTTTAGCTTAGAGAAAATAGATACAGAACCTTCAGAAAGTCGAACAGAAACCTTTAAAAATACTTAAGAGTTTGTTCGGGTTTCTTTTTTATCGTAGAATTACACGGCGGTACCTAATCAATGCCGTATCCAGGATCTTGTTCGGGAGAGAGTACGAAAAAGAACTTTACAAAACGTATCAAAAATTTGTTTATATTCATTTGTATTACTTCTTTACCAGTCGAAACAAATTTAAGGGGATTCCAACCCAGAGACACCTCTGGATCTGGCCTTTGCCCTAATCAAAGAAGCACACAAGGATTCAAGTCCTGACCCGTAAGTTTTTCTATGTTTTGGGCGATTATTATTTTTATTTTTTTAGTGACCATCCCCGGAAAAGTTCTAATCACGTATCTGGCCCTACGCCTTAGAAAGTTGACTAATCATGAAGGTTGGCATTAGTGTAAATGCAAATAGCCTCCTAAGACCGATCTAGGGGATGACCAGACAAGCTGCCCCAGGTATCGTGATTCGGAGGGGGGCCGTGGCTAGGCCCCCTCCAGCTTCAAGACCAGGGCTTCTGAGTTTCTCTTATTTATATTTCAGGCTTAAAGACCGGGGCTTCTGGGTTTCTTTTATTTATATTTGAGTCGGGAATTCTGCCCTGAGCACCACCAACCCTAAAAATAACCCTGCAGTCTCCAAGGATCAAAATGGTGCCACATAATGTCATAATACGTTTTGAGACCCAAATAAATTTTGGGTTGTAGGAGGGATAAAGTGCTCTTTCAATCAGATCCAAGGCTGTAACAGATTTATTTTGGGGAGGGGCTTAGAAAGCTTAACAAAACGCATCAAAAAGGTACTTATCTGTTAGCCAGTACACACTCGAGAATTTGGATCGATACTTCCGTATTATATGGTACACACTATAAGTAAGGTCTGGTGAATACTAATGAAATAAAGGAAAATATGATGAAAATATAGTGCTTTAGTAGCAAGATTATGGAAAATAAAACAAGCAATTATGGTAGGGGGGCCGCACAGAACGCATTATGTCAAGAACCTAACCTAACCAAAATACCAACTAAAAATTTAATTAACATGTAGCTAAAATGTTGTTTTCTACTGAGTCGAAACTAATTGTCCGAAATAAAGACTGTGAAAACCGGTTGTTGTCTCATCTAGGCGATCCAAATTCTCGAGTGTGTACCATATAATACGGAAGTACCTTTGGATCTATAAAATCAGACAATAACCGGTTTATTGCTGTTTGTATACGGAGACAATTAGCTTCGACTCAGTGGAAAACTACATTGTAGCAATATTTGAATAGATATTCAGGTCGATATTTGGGTTAGGATAGGTTACATTTTGCATGCAGCCTCGCTATACTTAACCCCCAAATCCATAATGTGCGAGTATGTAACCTAATTTATATGTATCCTATCTATCTCCCAAGCGTCTCAGTTGTTTCAACCCCGTACCTTTAGATCCAAATTCTCGAGTGTGCAGGCCTACTGGCTAACAGATAAGTACTAGTGGCTCAAATGCATTTCTGCTACTTTTTTATGAGCTGGGCATTTTTATATGGGAGGGAGGGGGTTAGGACCTGGTAGCCCCTCTCAGATCAGCAGTTCGTGCTTGACAATTTTTTAATTTTTTACAGCTTTTTGCCTTAAAGTTTTTTTTTTCAGTTTTTGAGTAGTTTTTTTCAGTAGTTGATTGGAATTGCCCCATTCGTGTTTAGGATTAATTAAAAAACGTGATCAAATTTTATTCAGTGTCAATAGTTTTATAGTTCTGTTCTAAACCAAGATTAGTTACGTAGAAAAAGAAGTTCTTGAAAAATGGATTTACGCTTTAGATTTGGCTTGCAAAATGGAAATCATTGCATAAATTGTTAAACATTGCGCTTCTAGAGAAGAAAAACTGTCATTATTTCATCAGCCCAATCAGCTATGAAAAGTTACCTTGACCCTTTTGCAAAAGAACGCCTTATAATGCATCTGGATGAACCGAATTATATCGTCATATTCAGCCAATAGCTGTTTATACTATAGGTAATAAAGGAACCCAAGAATACAGGTTGACGAACTACGGATATTATGGTGAATCTATTAATATAAGAAAGATGAATAGTTATGAAGTTTTTTTCTGGATGTACACAGCGACGCCATAATAACAATGAATGTTTACTCTGGAACAGGGTAAGATCTGATACGGTCAGGAATTTGAAAAAAAAGTCAGTGTTTAGAAATTACCCGTGACCTGGATTAACATCATTCTAATGGGTAATTGTACACAGAATTGAAATTGAAAGTCAATACTGAAACGAACCACAAGGGAATGCAATTATGGCTATAGTTTCGTTGAATCTCCTCACAGGCTTCAAACCTGTTTTGACCTAACGATTAAATACTACACGTGGCATATCATCACTGTTTCTGATGCTACAAATGTCAAAGCCCAAACGCATATTTTACGCCTCCAATAAAGCCAGCGACCATGTATCTGTTCCAATGACTGCCATCTGGTCCTTTGAGCGATTAAACAAAGTAAAAAAGCAAGTTTTTTCAACTGAAAGTAAGGAGCAATATTAAAACTTAAAACGAACAGAAATTATTACGTATATGAGGGGGTTAGCCCCCCAGTTAATACGTCGCTTTTTATGCTAGAGTTCGAATTTTGTTCCAATTCTTTAAAAATAACCCCTGACTCACGAAGGCCGTTTAATTAGAATAAATAGCTCTTTAGAAAGTACTAAAAAAACTTTAGCGTAAAGAGCGATGTATTGACTAGGTGGCAAACCCCCTCATATACGTAATAATTTTTGTTCGTTTTAAGTTTTAATGTCGCTCCTTACTTTAATTAAAAAAATTGTTGTTTTATTTAATTTCTGATCGTTTTTTACATTATGCTGGGAAATCCGGCGCCCCTTCACAGAAATTTTCCTTCCCCCTTGATTAATATCTTCATGAAAAAATCATCCCGCGTAACCCTTCCCCAATCCCCCAACAGATAAAATCCCCCTGAAAAACCTCTGTATGCTTCCCAATAACCAATACTATGTGAGTAGTGAGGGGGTTCCAGTTTTAAAGTCACCCCTATCGTTTCGAATCTCAGTCCCAACGGTTTATTTAAATTTATTCAGGACGCAGGCGCATGTTACGTAATAGGGAATGTTTTCTAAGAGATGCCGGTGCATGTTACGGGATTGAGAATGTTTTCTAAGCGGAGCGTGTGTTAATTACTTAAAAATCTAAGCGTGTAGGGGAACACCTTCAGGGGCTCCCAAGATCATGATTTATTTGATTGTTACGTAATAGGGGCTGGGATTTTACGCAATAGAGAATCTTTTCCTTAAAAACCTGCGAGGGCCAGGAAAAACCTTGAGGGCCCGCTAGTGGTGAACCTTCAAGACGCCAGACCCTTCAACAAGGGGCCCTAGCAGCCAATTCCACTGGGGAAACTTGCATCCAATTTCATTGAATACCATAGCAATCAGTTCCAACGGTGCCCTAGAATCCAATTCCAACGGGAGGCCCTAAAAGTCAATTCCAACGGAAGCCCTAGCATCCAATTCCAACGGGGCCACTAGAAATTAATTTCACCGAGAGAGCGTTTTTAAGATGTTTCAAGACGTTTTTTCAAGATTTTTCAAGACATAATTCAAAGCGTTTTTTCTAAGAAGTTTTTCAAGATTGTTTTGGTTGTTATGTAATAGTGGAATGTTTACTTATGTTAAGGATGGCACAATCTCATTTGACATGCTAGAGGTCAGAAGCCCGTGGGGAATCCCTGGTTGTAACTGGGGGTAGCATACAAATGGAGTGTTATGTGGTGGTGATGGACACGTGGGTTGTTTACATAATACTTTAAGAGATTTCATTTTCTTTCACGACATTTTTCTCAGGGAAACCTTATAATCCAAAGACTTTGTCCGCTTTAGGATTCGAAAGAGATTTCCATCCAATGGAATGAAGCGCTAGACAGGTGAAAGCCTCCCTAATATTATTATTCAAATAATACTCTCTATGTTATAACCTATTGCACGCAAGGAGAATTACCTGTCCCACTTTCTAGAAAGATTAACTTGATCGCATGTTTCCAACCCTTTCCACATGAGAGCTCAAGCATCCCAATGCTAATATTAGATGCACCTGCCTGTTACAGCGTTATTAATTTTCTAACGTGACCTAGACAGGTTTAATTAGCTATTGAATCAGTGAGATGGCACCTAGCATTGGCTTTAGATATTTAATTGCGTATATGATTACGTATTGAAGTTTCGTTCTGGAACAGGAACTCTAAAGGACACAGACTTACATACAAATTTTATGAATAAAAAACGTTAAAAAATCATAAAATCGCAAAAAAAAAATTAAAAGTCGACAAATGGAAAAACAAAACGTGAAAAAGCTTATGAAGAATAAAATATAAGCAAAAAGAACTATATATTAAAGAAAGGTGGGAAACCTAGCAAACAATTCCAGAGGGGGAGTGTTGTTATTAGAGGTAAATTTAAGCCAGATTGAGAGGTATTTCTGGGATGTTTTAATGACAATGCCAAATTTCTTTGATAAAAGACTATGCATGTTCACACCACCGTGAAAATATGTGGCTGGCCCACTCCCTTTCAAAGAACGTCTTATAATGCATCTGGATGAACCGAATTATATCGTCATATTCAGCCAATAGCTGTTTATACTATAGGTAATAAAGGAACCCAAGAATACAGGTTGACGAACTACGGATATTATGGTGATTAACATAAGAAAGATGAATAGTTATGAAGTTTTTTTCTGGATGTACACAGCGACGCCATAATAACAATGAATGTTTACTCTGGAACACGGCAAGATCTGATACGGTCAGGAATTTGAAAAAAAAGTCAGTGTTTAGAAATTACCCGTGACCTGGATTAACATCATTCTAATGGGTAATCGTACACAGAATTGAAATTGAAAGTCAATACTGAAACGAACCACAAGGGAATGCAATTATGGCTATAGTTTCGTTGAATCTCCTCACAGGCTTCAAACCTGTTTTGACCTAACGATTAAATACTACACGTGGCGTATCGTCGCTGTTTCTGATGCTACAAATGTCAAAGCCCAAACGCATATTTTACGCCTCCAATAAAGCCAGCGACCATGTATCTGTTCCAATGACTGCCATCTGGTCCTTTGAGCGATTAAACAAAGTAAAAAAGCAAGTTTTTTCAACTGAAAGTAAGGAGCAATATTAAAACTTAAAACGAACAGAAATTATTACGTATATGAGGGGGTTAGCCCCCTAGTTAATACGTCGCTTTTTATTAGAGTTCGAATTTTGTTCCAATTCTTTAAAAATGACACCTGACTCACGAAGGCCGTTTAATTAGAATAAATAGTTCTTTAGGAAGTACTAAAAAAAACTTTAGCGTAAAGAGCGATGTATTGACTAGGTGGCAAACCCCCTCATATACGTAATAATTTTTGTTCGTTTTAAGTTTTAATGTCGCTCCTTACTTTAATTAAAAAAAAAATGTTGTTTATTTAATTTCTAATCGTTTTTACATTATGCTGGGAAATCCGGCGCCCCTTCACAGAAATTTCCCTTCCCCCTTGATTAATTTCTTCATGGAAAAATCATCCCGCGTAACCCTTCCCCAACCCACCACCAGATAAAATCCCCCTGGAAAACCTCTGTATGCTTCCCAATAACCAATACTATGTGAGTAGTGAGGGGGTTCCAGTTTTAAAGTCGCCCCTATCGTTTCGAATCTCAGTCCCAACAGTTTATTTTAATTTATTCAGGACGCAGGCGCATGTTACGTAATAGGGAATGTTTTCTAAGAGATGCAGGTGCATGTTACGCGATTGAGAATGTTTTCTAAGTGCAGCGTGTGTTAATTACTTAAAAACCTAAGCGTGTAGGGGAACACCTTCAGGGGCTCGCAAGATCATGATTTATTTCATTGTTACGTAATAGGGGCTGGGATGTTACACGATAGAGAATCTTTTCCTTAAAAACCTGCGATGGCCAGGAAAAACCTTGAGGGTCCGCTAGTGGTGAACCTTCAAGACGCCAGACCCTTCAACAAGGGGCCCTAGCAGTCAATTCCACTGGGGAAACTTGCATCCAATTTCATTGAATACCATAGCAACCAGTTCCAACGGTGCCCTAGAATCCAATTCCAACGGGAGGGCCCTAAAAGTCAATTCCAACGGAAGCCCTAGCATCCAATTCCAACGGGGCCACTAGAAATTAATTTCACCGAGAGAGCGTTTTTAAGATGTTTCAAGACGTTTTTCAAGATTTTTCAAGACATAATTCAAAGCGTTTTTTCTAAGAAGTTTTTCAAGATTGTTTTGGTTGTTATGTAATAGTGGAATGTTTACTTATATTAAGGATGACACAATCTCATGTGACATGCTAGAGGTCAGAAGCCCGTGGGGAATCCCTGGTTGTAACTGGGGGTAGCATACAAATGGAGTGTTATGTGGTGGTGATGGACACGTGGGTTGTTACATAATACTTTAAGCGATTTAATTTTCTTTCAAGACATTTTTCTCAGGGAAACCTTATAATCCAAAGACTTTGTCCGCTTTAGGATTCGAAAGAGATTTCCATCCAATGGAATGAAGCGCTAGACAGGTGAAAGCCTCCCTAATATTATTATTCGAATAATACTGTCTATGTTATAACCTACTGCACGCAAGGAGAATTCCCTGTCCCACTTTCTAGAAAGATTAACTTCATCGCATGTTTCCAACCCTTTCCACATGAGAGCTCAAGCATCCCAATGCTAATATTAGATGCACCTGCCTGTTACAGCGTTATTAATTTTCTAACGTGACCTAGACAGGTTTAATTAGCTATTGAATCAGTGAGATGGCACCTAGCATTGGCTTTAGATATTTAATTGCGTAAATGATTACGTATTGAAGTTTCGTCCTGGAACAGGAACTCTAAAGGACACAGACTTCTTTACATACAAATTTTATGAATAAAAAACGTAAAAATTCATAAAATCGCTGAAAAAAATTTAAAACTCGACAAATGGAAAAACAAAGCGTGAAAAAGCTCATGAAGAATAAAATATAAGCAAAAAGAACTATATATTAAAGAAAGGTGGGAAACCTAGCAAACAATTCCAGAGGGGGAGGGTTGTTATTAGAGGTAAATTTAAGCCAGATTGAGAGGTATTTCTGGGATGTTTTAATGACAATGCCAAATTTCTTTGATAAAAGACTATGCATGTTCACACCACCGTGAAAATATGTGGCTGGCCCACTCCCTAGCAACCAATTTCAGATGGGAGGCTTGTCATTACAGATAAATTTAAACCAAATTAAGAGCTATTTCAGAGAGCTGTTATTGAAAATACTACGTTTCTTTGAGCTAAGATTATGCATATTCAAGCCACCGTGACAATAAGTGGTTAGCCGACCGTAGTAACCAATTCCAAAGGAGAGGCTCGTTGTTAGAGATAAATTTAAACTATAATAAGAGTTATTTCTGACAGGTCTTAATGAAAATGCTTCATTTCTTTGACTGAGTGATAGATTTCAGTCCCCCTCCGCAGAAATTTTTTTAACACCTCGTACCTTAAATTTAAGCAGTATAAAATGCTAGTCCAAGCAATTTACGTTTCCGTGTCACACTACGGATGGTACACGGAACTCTATGGCACCCTTCATAATTCCAGAGGCAGTTTTTCAAATATTTTTATGGTAAAAATACGCTTTT